>NW_026779172.1:0-145000 GCF_030144855.1 Hypanus sabinus | reverse complement strand
ACAGTGTAGACCAGCGGAGGGCTTCAATGTCAGTACACCCATTCACACAGTGTAGACCAGCGGAGGGCTTCAATGTCAGTACATCCGTTCACAGTGTAGACCAGCGGAGGGCTTCAATGTCAGTACACCCGTTCACAATGTTGACCAGCGGAGGGCTTCAATGTCAGTACACCCATTCACACAGTGTAGACCAGCAGAGGGCTTCAATGTCAGTACCCCCGTTCACAGTGTTGACCAGCAGAGGGCTTCAATGTCAATACTCCCGTTCACAGTGTAGACAAGCGGAGGGCTTCAATGTCAGTACACCCTTTCACAGTGTTGACCAGCGGAGGGCTTCAATGTCAGTACACCCATTCACAGTGTAGACCAGCGGAGGGCTTCAATGTCAGTACACCCGTTCAAAGTGTAGACCAGCGGAGGGCTTCAATGTCAGTACACCCGTTCACAGTGTAGACCAGCGGAGGGCTTCAATGTCAGTACACCCGTTCACAGTGTTGACCAGCGGAGTGCTTCAATGTCAGTACACCCGTTCACAGTGTAGACCAGCGGAGGGCTTCAATGTCAGTACACCCATTCACACAGTGTAGACCAGCGGAGGGCTTCAATGTCAGTACATCCGTTCACAGTGTAGACCAGCGGAGGGCTTCAATGTCAGTACACCCGTTCACAATGTTGACCAGCGGAGGGCTTCAATGTCAGTACACCCATTCACACAGTTTAGACCAGCAGAGGGCTTCAATGTCAGTACCCCCGTTCACAGTGTTGACCAGCAGAGGGCTTCAATGTCAATACTCCCGTTCACAGTGTAGACAAGCGGAGGGATTCAATGTCAGTACACCCGTTCACAGTGTAGACCAGCGTAGGGCTTCAATGTCAGTACACCCATTCACACAGTGTAGACCAGCGGAGGGCTTCAATGTCAGTACACCCGTTCACAGTGTAGACCAGCGGAGGGCTTCAATGTCAGTACACCCGTTCACAGTGTTGACCAGCGGAGTGCTTCAATGTCAGTGCACCCGTTCACAGTGTAGACCAGCGGAGGGCTTCAATGTCAGTACACCCGTTCACAGTGTTGACCAGCAGAGGGCTTCAATGTCAGTACACCCGTTCACAGTGTAGGCCAGCGGAGGGCTTCAATGTCAGTACACCCGTTAACAGTGTAGACCAGCGGAGGGCTTCAATGTCAGTACACCCGTTCACAGTGTTGACCAGCGGAGGGCTTCAATGTCAGCACACCCGTTCACAGTGTGAACCAGCGCAGGGCTTCAATGTCAGCACACCAGTTCGCAGTGTAGACCAGCGGAGGGCTTCAATGTCAGCACACCCGTTCACAGTGTAGACCAGCGGAGGGCTTCAATGTCACTACACCCGATCACAGTGTTGACCAGCGGAGGGCTTCAAATGCAGTACACCCGTTCACAGTGTAGACCAGCAGAGGGCCAATGTCAGTACACCCATTCACAGTGTAGACCAGCGGAGGGCTTCAATGTCAGTACACCCGTTCACACAGTGTAGACCAGCGGAGGGCTTCAATGTCAGTACACCCATTCACACAGTGTAGACGAGCGGAGGGCTTCAATGTCAGTACACCCATTCACACAGTGTAGACCAGCGGAGGGCTTCAATGTCAGTACACCCATTCACAGTGTTGACCAGCGTAGGGCTTCAATGTCAGTACACCCATTCTCACAGTGTAGACCAGCGGAGGGCTTCAATGTCAGTACACCCGTTCACAGTGTAGACCAGCAGAGGGCTTCAATGTCAGTACACCCATTCACACAGTGTAGACCAGCAGAGGGCTTCAATGTCAGTACACCCGTTCACAGTGTTGACCAGCAGAGGGCTTCAATGTCAATACACCCGTTCACAGTGTAGACCAGCTGAGGGCTTCAATGTCAGTACACCCATTCACAGTGTTAACCAGCGGAGGGCGTCAATGTCAGTACACCCGTTCACAGTGTAGACCAGCGGAGGGCTTCAATGTCAGTACACCCGTTCACAGTGTAGACCAGCGGAGGGCTTCAATGTCAGTACACCCATTCTCACAGTGTAGACCAGCGGAGGGCTTCAATGTCAGTACACCCGTTCACAGTGTAGACCAGCGGAGGGCTTCAATGTCGGTACACCCATTCACAGTGTTAACCAGCGGAGGGCGTCAATGTCAGTACACCCGTTCACAGTGTAGACCAGCGGAGGGCTTCAATGTCAGTACACCCGTTCACAGTGTAGACCAGCGGAGGGCTTCAATGTCAGTACACCCATTCTCACAGTGTAGACCAGCGGAGGGCTTCAATGTCAGTACACCCGTTCACAGTGTAGACCAGCGGATGGCTTCAATGTCAGTACACCCGTTCACAGTGTTGACCAGCGGAGGGCTTCAATGTCAGTACACCCATTCACACAGTGTAGACCAGCAGAGGGCTTCAATGTCACTACACCCGTTCACAGTGATCACCAGCAGTGGGCTTCAATGTCAATACACCCGTTCACAGTATAGACCAGCGGAGGGCTTCAATGTCAGTACACCAATTCACAGTGTAGACCAGCGGAGGGCTTCAATGTCAGTACACCCATTCACAGTGTTGACCAGCGGAGGGCTTCAATGTAAGTACACCCATTCACAGTGTTGACCAGCGGAGGGCTTCAATATCAGTACACCCGTTCACAGTGTAGACCAGCAGAGGGCTTCAATGTCAGTACACCCATTCACAGTGCAGACCATCAGAGGGCTTCAATGTCAGTACACCCGTTCACAGTGTAGACCAGCGGAGGGCTTCAATGTCAGTACACCCGTTCACACAGTGTTGACCAGCGGAGGGCTTCAATGTCAGTACACCCTTTCACAGTGTTGACCAGCGGAGGGCTTCAATGTCAGTACACCCATTCACAGTGTAGACCAGCGGAGGGCTTCAATGTCAGTACACCCGTTCACAGTGTAGACCAGCGGAGGGCTTCAATGTCAGTACACCCGTTCACAGTGTAGACCAGCGGAGGGCTTCAATGTCAGTACACCCGTTCACAGTGTTGACCAGCGGAGAGCTTCAATGTCAGTACACCCGTTCACAGTGTAGACCAGCGGAGGGCTTCAATGTCAGTACACCCATTCACACAGTGTAGACCAGCGGAGGGCTTCAATGTCAGTACATCCGTTCACAGTGTAGACCAGCGGAGGGCTTCAATGTCAGTACACCCGTTCACAATGTTGACCAGCGGAGGGCTTCAATGTCAGTACACCCATTCACACAGTGTAGACCAGCAGAGGGCTTCAATGTCAGTACCCCCGTTCACAGTGTTGACCAGCAGAGGGCTTCAATGTCAATACACCCGTTCACAGTGTAGACAAGCGGAGGGATTCAATGTCAGTACACCCGTTCACAGTGTAGACCAGCGTAGGGCTTCAATGTCAGTACACCCATTCAAACAGTGTAGACCAGCGGAGGGCTTCAATGTCAGTACACCCGTTCACAGTGTAGACCAGCGGAGGGCTTCAATGTCAGTACACCCGTTCACAGTGTTGACCAGCGGACGGCTTCAATGTCAGTACACCCATTCACACAGTGTAGACCAGCAGAGGGCTTCAATGTCAGTACACCCGTTCACAGTGTTGACCAGCAGAGGGCTTCAATGTCAATACACCCGTTCACAGTGTAGACCAGCGGAGGGATTCAATGTCAGTACACCAGTTCACAGTGTAGACCAGCGGAGGGCTTCAAATGCAGTACACCCGTTCACAGTGTAGACCAGCGGAGGGCTTCAACGTCAGTACACCCGTTCACACAGTGTTGACCAGCGGAGGGCTTCAATGTCAGTACACCCTTTCACAGTGTTGACCAGCGGAGGGCTTCAATGTCAGTACACCCATTCACAGTGTAGGCCAGCGAAGGGCTTCAATGTCAGTACACCCGTTCACAGTGTAGTCCAGCGGAGGGCTTCAATGTCAGTACACCCGTTCACAGTGTCGACCAGCGGAGGGCTTCAATGTCAGTACACCCGTTCACAGTGTTGACCAGCGGAGGGCTTCAATGTCAGTACACCCGGTCACAGTGTAGTCCAGCGGAGGGCTTCAATGTCAGTACACCCATTCACACAGTGTAGACCAGCGGAGGGCTTCAATGTCAGTACACCCGTTCACAGTGTAGACCAGCGGAGGGCTTCAATGTCAGTACACCCGTTCACAGTGTTGACCAGCGGACGGCTTCAATATCAGTACACCCATTCACACATTGTAGACCAGCAGAGGGCTTCAATGTCAGTACCCCCGTTCACAGTGTTGACCAGCAGAGGGCTTCAATGTCAATACACCCGTTCACAGATTCGAACAGCGGAGGGCTTCAATGTCAGTACACCAGTTCACAGTGTAGACCAGCGGAGGGCTTCAAATGCAGTACACCCGTTCACAGTGTAGACCAGCGGAGGGCTTCAACGTCAGTACACCCGTTCACACAGTGTTGACCAGCGGAGGGCTTCAATGTCAGTACACCCATTCACAGTGTAGACCAGCGGAGGGCTTCAATGTCAGTACACCCGTTCACAGTGTAGACCAGCGGAGGGCGTCAATGTCAGTACACCCGTTCACAGTGTAGACCAGCGGAGGGCTTCAATGTCAGTACACCCGTTCACAGTGTAGACCAGCGGAGGGCTTCAATGTCAGTACACCCATTCTCACAGTGTAGACCAGCGGAGGGCTTCAATGTCAGTACACCCGTTCACAGTGTAGACCAGCGGAGGGCTTCAATGTCAGTACACCCGTTCACAGTGTTGACCAGCGGAGGGCTTCAATGTCAGTACACCCATTCACACAGTGTAGACCAGCAGAGGGCTTCAATGTCAGTACACCCGTTCACAGTGATCACCAGCAGAGGGCTTCAATGTCAATACACCCGTTCACAGTATAGACCAGCGGAGGGCTTCAATGTCAGTACACCAATTCACAGTGTAGACCAGCGGAGGGCTTCAAATGCAGTACACCCGTTCACAGTGTAGACCAGCGGAGGGCTTCAACGTCAGTACACCCGTTCACACAGTGTTGACCAGCGGAGGGCTTCAATGTCAGTACACCCTTTCACAGTGTTGACCAGCGGAGGGCTTCAATGTCAGTACACCCATTCACAGTGTAGACCAGCGGAGGGCTTCAATGTCAGTACACCCGTTCACAGTGTAGACCAGCGGAGGGCTTCAATGTCAGTACACCCGTTCACAGTGTAGACCAGCGGAGGGCTTCAATGTCAGTACACCCGTTCACAGTGTAGACCAGCGGAGGGCTTCAATGTCTGTACACCCGTTCACAGTGTAGACCAGCGGAGGGCTTCAATGTCAGTACACCCGTTCACAATGTTGACCAGCGGAGGGCTTCAATGTCAGTACACCCATTCACACAGTGTAGACCAGCAGAGGGCTTCAATGTCAGTACACCCGTTCACAGTGTTGACCAGCAGAGGGCTTCAATGTCAATACACCCGTTCACAGTGTAGACCAGCGGAGGGCTTCAATGTCAGTACACCCGTTCACAGTGTAGACCAGCGTAGGGCTTCAATGTCAGTACACCCATTCACACAGTGTAGACCAGCGGAGGGCTTCAATGTCAGTACACCCGTTCACAGTGTAGACCAGCGGAGGGCTTCAATGTCAGTACACCCGTACACAGTGTTGACCAGCGGAGGGATTCAATGTCAGTACACCAGTTCGCAGTGTAGACCAGCGGAGGGCTTCAAATGCAGTACACCCGTTCACAGTGTAGACCAGCGGAGGGCTTCAACGTCAGTACACCCGTCACACAGTGTTGACCAGCGGAGGGCTTCAATGTCAGTACACCCTTTCACAGTGTTGACCAGCGGAGGGCTTCAATGTCAGTACACCCATTCACAGTGTAGTCCAGCGGAGGGCTTCAATGTCAGTACACCCGTTCACAGTGTAGACCAGCGGAGGGCTTCAATGTCAGTACACCCGTTCACAGTGTAGACCAGCGGAGGGCTTCAATGTCAGTACACCCGTTCACAGTGTTGACCAGCGGAGGGCTTCAATGTCAGTACACCCGTTCACAGTGTAGACCAGCGGAGGGCTTCAATGTCAGTACACCCATTCACACAGTGTAGAACAGCGGAGGGCTTCAATGTCAGTACACCCGTTCACAATGTAGACCAGCGGAGGGCTTCAATGTCAGTACACCCGTTCACAGTGTTGACCAGCGGAGGGCTTCAATATCAGTACACCCATTCACACAGTGTAGACCAGCAGAGGGCTTCAATGTCAATACACCCGTTCACAGTGTTGACCAGCAGAGGGCTTCAATGTCAATACACCCGTTCACAGATTCGACCAGCGGAGGGCTTCAATGTCAGTACACCAGTTCACAGTGTAGACCAGCGGAGGGCTTCAATGTCAGTACACCCGTTCACAGTGTAGACCAGCGGAGGGCTTCAATGTCAGTACACACATTCACACAGTGTAGACCAGCGGAGGGCTTCAATGTCAGTACACCCGTTCACAGTGTAGACCAGCGGAGGGCTTCAATGTCAGTACACCCGTTCACAATGTTGACCAGCGGAGGGCTTCAATGTCAGTACACCCATTCACACAGTGTGGACCAGCAGAGGGCTTCAATGTCAGTACACCCGTTCACAGTGTTGACCAGCAGAGGGCTTCAATGTCAATACACCCGTTCACAGTGTAGACCAGCGGAGGGCTTCAATGTCAGTACACCCGTTCACAGTGTAGACCAGCTTAGGGCTTCAATGTCAGTACACCCATTCACACAGTGTAGACCAGCGGAGGGCTTCAATGTCAGTACACCCGTTCACAGTGTAGACCAGCGGAGGGCTTCAATGTCAGTACACCCGTTCACAATGTTGACCAGCGGAGGGCTTCAATGTCAGTACACCCATTCACACAGTGTAGACCAGCAGAGGGCTTCAATGTCAGTACACCCGTTCACAGTGTTGACCAGCAGAGGGCTTCAATGTCAATACACCTGTTCACAGTGTAGACCAGCGGAGGGATTCAATGTCAGTACACCAGTTCACAGTGTAGACCAGCGGAGGGCTTCAAATGCAGTACACCCGTTCACAGTGTAGACCAGCGGAGGGCTTCAACGTCAGTACACCCATTCACACAGTGTAGACCAGCGGAGGGCTTCAATGTCAGTACACCCGTTCACAGTGTAGACCAGCGGAGGGCTTCAATGTCAGTATACCCGTTCACAATGTTGACCAGCGGAGGGCTTCAATGTCAGTACACCCATTCACACAGTGTGGACCAGCAGAGGGCTTCAATGTCAGTACACCCGTTCACAGTGTTGACCAGCAGAGGGCTTCAATGTCAATACACCCGTTCACAGTGTAGACCAGCGGAGGGCTTCAATGTCAGTACACCCGTTCACAGTGTAGACCAGCTTAGGGCTTCAATGTCAGTACACCCATTCACACAGTGTAGACCAGCGGAGGGCTTCAATGTCAGTACACCCGTTCACAGTGTAGACCAGCGGAGGGCTTCAATGTCAGTACACCCGTTCACAATGTTGACCAGCGGAGGGCTTCAATGTCAGTACACCCATTCACACAGTGTAGACCAGCAGAGGGCTTCAATGTCAGTACACCCGTTCACAGTGTTGACCAGCAGAGGGCTTCAATGTCAATACACCCGTTCACAGTGTAGACCAGCGGAGGGATTCAATGTCAGTACACCAGTTCACAGTGTAGACCAGCGGTGGGCTTCAAATGCAGTACACCCGTTCACAGTGTAGACCAGCGGAGGCTTCAACGTCAGTACACCCGTTCACACAGTGTTGACCAGCGGAGGGCTTCAATGTCAGTACACCCTTTCACAGTGTTGACCAGCGGAGGGCTTCAATGTCAGTACACCCATTCACAGTGTAGACCAGCGGAGGGCTTTAATGTCAGTACACCCGTTCACAGTGTAGACCAGCGGAGGGCTTCAATGTCAATACACCCGTTCACAGTGTAGACCAGCGGAGGGATTCAATGTCAGTACGCCAGTTCACAGTGTAGACCAGCGGAGGGCTTCAAATGCAGTACACCCGTTCACAGTGTAGATCAGCGGAGGGCTTCAACGTCAGTACACCCGTTCACACAGTGTTGACCAGCGGAGGGCTTCAATGTCAGTACACCTTTTCACAGTGTTGACCAGCGGAGGGCTTCAATGTCAGTACACCCATTCACAGTGTAGACCAGCGGAGGGCTTCAATGTCAGTACACCCGTTCACAGTGTAGACCAGCGGAGGGCTTCAATGTCAGTACACCCGTTCACAGTGTAGACCAGCGGAGGGCTTCAATGTCAGTACACCCGTTCACAGTGTTGACCAGCGGAGGGTTTCAATGTCAGTACACCCGTTCACAGTGTAGACCAGCGGAGGGCTTCAATGTCAGTACACCCATTCACACAGTGTAGACCAGCGGAGGGCTTCAATGTCAGTACACCCGTTCACAGTGTAGACCAGCGGAGGGCTTCAATGTCAGTACACCCGTTCACAGTGTTGACCAGCGGAGGGCTTCAATATCAGTACACCCATTCACACAGTGTAGACCAGCAGAGGGCTTCAATGTCAGTACACCCGTTCACAGTGTTGACCAGCGGAGGGCTTCAATGTCAGTACACCCGTTCACAGTGTAGACCAGCGGAGGGCTTCAATGTCAGTACACCCATTCACACAGTGTAGACCAGCGGAGGGCTTCAATGTTAGTACACCCGTTCACAGTGTAGACCAGCGGAGGGCTTCAATGTCAGTACACCCGTTCACAGTGTTGACCAGCGGAGGGCTTCAATATCAGTACACCCATTCACACAGTGTAGACCAGCAGAGGGCTTCAATGTCAGTACACCCGTTCACAGTGTTGACCAGCAGAGGGCTTCAATGTCAATACACCCGTTCACAGATTCGACCAGCGGAGGGCTTCAATGTCAGTACACCAGTTCACAGTGTAGACCAGCGGAGGGCTTCAATGTCAGTACACCCGTTCACAGTGTAGACCAGCGGAGGGCTTCAATGTCAGTACACCCGTTCACAGTGTTGACCAGCGGACGGCTTCAATGTCAGTACACCCATTCACACAGTGTAGACCAGCAGAGGGCTTCAATGTCAGTACACCCGTTCACAGTGTTGACCAGCAGAGGGCTTCAATGTCAATACACCCGTTCACAGTGTAGACCAGCGGAGGGATTCAATGTCAGTACACCAGTTCACAGTGTAGACCAGCGGAGGGCTTCAAATGCAGTACACCCGTTCACAGTGTAGACCAGCGGAGGGCTTCAACGTCAGTACACCCGTTCACACAGTGTTGACCAGCGGAGGGCTTCAATGTCAGTACACCCTTTCACAGTGTTGACCAGCGGAGGGCTTCAATGTCAGTACACCCATTCACAGTGTAGACCAGCGGAGGGCTTCAATGTCAGTACACCCATTCACACAGTGTAGACCAGCGGAGGGCTTCAATGTCAGTACACCCGTTCACAGTGTAGACCAGCGGAGGGCTTCAATGTCAGTACACCCGTTCACAGTGTTGACCAGCGGAGGGCTTCAATATCAGTACACCCATTCACACAGTGTAGACCAGCAGAGGGCTTCAATGTCAGTACACCCGTTCACAGTGTTGACCAGCAGATGGCTTCAATGTCAATACACACGTTCACAGATTCGACCAGCGGAGGGCTTCAATGTCAGTACACCAGTTCACAGTGTAGACCAGCGGAGGGCTTCAAATGCAGTACACCCGTTCACAGTGTAGACCAGCGGAGGGCCTCAACGTCAGTACACCCGTTCACACAGTGTTGACCAGCGGAGGGCTTCAATGTCAGTACACCCATTGACAGTGTAGACCAGCGGAGGGCTTCAATGTCAGTACACCCGTTCACAGTGTAGACCAGCGGAGGGCTTCAATGTCAGTACACCCGTTCACAGTGTTGACCAGCGGAGGGCTTCAATGTCAGTACACCCGTTCACAGTGTTGACCAGCGGAGGGCTTCAATATCAGTACACCCGTTCACAGTGTAGACCAGCGGAGGGCTTCAATGTCAGTACACCCGTTCACAGTGTAGACCAGCGGAGGGCTTCAATGTCAGTACACCCGTTCACAGTGTAGACCAGCGGATGGCTTCAATGTCAGTACACCCATTCACACAGTGATGACCAGCGGAGGGCTTCAATGTCAGTACACCCGTTCACAGTGTAGACCAGCGGAGGGCTTCAATGTCAGTACACGCATTCACACATTGTAGACCAGCGGAGGGCTTCAATGTCAGTACACCCATTCACACAGTGTTCACCAGCGGAGGGCTTCAATGTCAGTACACCCGTTCGCAGTGTAGACCAACGGAGGGCTTCAATGTCAGTACACCCATTCACAGTGTAGACCAGCGGAAAGCTTCAATGTCAGTATACCCGTTCACAGTGTAGACCAGCAGAGGGCTTCAATGTCAGTACACCCATTCACAGTGTAGACCAGCGGAGGGCTTCAATGTCAGTACACCCGTTCACACAGTGTAGACCAGCGGAGGGCTTCAATGTCAGTACACCCATTCACACAGTGTAGACCAGCGGAGGGCTTCAATGTCAGTACACCCGTTCACACAGTGTAGACCAGCGGAGGGCTTCAATGTCAGTACACCCATTCACAGTGTTGACCAGCGGAGGGCTTCAATGTCAGTACAACCATTCACACAGTGTAGACCAGCGGAGGGCTTCAATGTCAGTACACCCGTTCACAGTGTAGACCAGCAGAGGGCTTCAATGTCAGTACACCCATTCACACAGTGTAGACAAGCAGAGGGCTTCAATGTCAGTACACCCGTTCACAGTGTTTACCAGCAGAGGGCTTCAATGTCAATACACCCGTTCACAGTGTAGACCAGCTGAGGGCTTCAATGTCAGTACACCCATTCACACAGTGTAGACCAGCGGAGGGCTTCAATGTCAGTACACCCGTTCACAGTGTAGACCAGCGGAGGGCTTCAATGTCAGTACACCCATTCACAGTGTTGACCAGCGGAGGGCTTCAATGTAAGTACACCCGTTCACAGTGTAGACCAGCGGAGGGCTTCAATGTCAGTACAACCGTTCACAGTGTAGAAAAGCGGAGGGCTTCAATGTCAGTACACCCATTCACACAGTGTAGACCAGCGGAGGGCTTCAATGTCAGTATACCCGTTCACAGTGTAGACCAGCGGAGGGCTTCAATGTCAGTACACCCATTCACTGTGTTGACCAGCGGAGGGCTTCAATGTCAGTACACCCGTTCACAGTGTTGACCGGCGGAGGGTTTCAATGTCAGTACACCCATTCACACAGTGTAGACCAGCAGAGGGCTTCAATGTCAGTACACCCGTTCACAGTGTTCACCAGCAGAGGGCTTCAATGTCAATACACCCGTTCACAGTGTAGACCAGCGGAGGGCTTCAATGTCAGTACACCAATTCACAGTGTAGACCAGCGTAGGGCTTCAAATGCAGTACACCCGTTCACAGTGTAGACCAGCGGAGGGCTGCAACGTCAGTACACCCGTTCACACAGTGTTGACCAGCGGAGGGCTTCAATGTCAGTACACCCTTTCACAGTGTTGACCAGCGGAGGGCTTCAATGTCAGTACACCCATTCACAGTGTAGACCAGCGGAGGGCTTCAATGTCAGTACACCCGTTCACAGTGTAGACCAGCGGAGTGCTTCAATGTCAGTGCACCCGTTATCAGTGTAGACCAGCGGAGGGCTTCAATGTCAGTACACCCGTTCACAGTGTTGACCAGCGGAGGGCTTCAATGTCAGTACACCCGTTCACAGTGTAGACCAGCGGAGGGCTTCAATGTCAGTACACCCGTTCACAGTGTAGACCAGCGGAGGGCTTCAATGTCAGTACACCCGTTCACAGTGTTGACCAGCGGAGGGCTTCAATGTCAGTACACCCGTTCACAGTGTAGACCAGCGGAGGGCTTCAATGTCAGTACACCCGTTAACAGTGTAGACCAGCGGAGGGCTTCAATGTCAGTACACCCGTTCACAGTGTTGAACAGCGGAGGGCTTCAATGTCAGCACACCCGTTCACAGTGTGAACCAGCGCAGGGCTTCAATGTCAGCACAACAGTTCACAGTGTAGACCAGCGGAGGGCTTCAATGTCAGCACACCCGTTCACAGTGTAGACCAGCGGAGGGCTTCAATGTCACTACACCCGTTCACAGTGTTGACCAGCGTAGACCAGCGGAGGGCTTCAATGTCAGTACACCCGTTCACAATGTAGACCAGCAGAGGTCTTCAATGTCAGTACACCCGTTCACAGTGTAGACCAGCGGAGGGCTTCAGTGTCAGTACACCCGTTCACAGTGTAGACCAGCTGAGGGCTTCAATGTCAGTACACCCATTCACACAGTGTAGACCAGCGGAGGGCTTCAATGTCAGTACACCCGTTCACAGTGTAGACCAGCGGAGGGCTTCAATGTCAGTACACCCATTCACAGTGTTGACCAGCGGAGGGCTTCAATGTCAGTACACCCGTTCACAGTGTTGACCAGCGGTGGGCTTCAATGTCAGTACACCCGTTCACAGTGTAGACCACCGGAGGGCTTCAATGTCAGTACACCCATTCACACAGTGTAGAACAGCGGAGGGCTTCAATGTCAGTACACCCGTTCACAGTGTAGACCAGCGGAGGGCTTCAATGTCAGTACACCCGTTCACAATGTTGACCAGCGGAGGGCTTCAATGTCAGTACACCCATTCACACAGTGTAGACCAGCAGAGGGCTTCAATGTCAGTACACCCGTTCACAGTGTTGACCAGCAGAGGGCTTCAATGTCAATACACCCGTTCACAGTGTAGACCAGCGGAGGGCTTCAATGTCAGTACACCCGTTCACAGTGTAGACCAGCGGAGGGCTTCAATGTCAGTACACCCGTTCACAGTGTAGACCAGCGGAGGGCTTCAATGTCAGTACACCCGTTCACAGTGTTGACCAGCGGAGTGCTTCAATGTCAGTGCACCCGTTCACAGTGTAGACCAGCGGAGGGCTTCAATGTCAGTACACCCGTTCACAGTGTTGACCAGCGGAGGGCTTCAATGTCAGTACACCCGTTCACAGTGTAGGCCAGCGGAGGGCTTCAATGTCAGTACACCCGTTAACAGTGTAGACCAGCGGAGGGCTTCAATATCAGTACACCCGTTCACAGTGTTGAACAGCGGAGGGCTTCAATGTCAGCACACCCGTTCACAGTGTGAACCAGCGCAGGGCTTCAATGTCAGCACACCAGTTCACAGTGTAGACCAGCGGAGGGCTTCAAAGTCAGCACACCCGTTCACAGTGTAGACCAGCGGAGGGCTTCAATGTCACTACACCCGTTCACAGTGTTGACCAGCGTAGACCAGCGGAGGGCTTCAATGTCAGTACACCCGTTCACAGTGTAGACCAGCAGAGGGCTTCAATGTCAGTACACCCGTTCACAGTGTAGACCAGCGGAGGGCTTCAATGTCAGTACACCCGTTCACAGTGTTGACCAGCGGAGGGCTTCAAATGCAGAACACCCGTTCACAGTGTAGACCAGCAGAGGGCTTCAATGTCAGTACACCCATTCACAGTGTAGACCAGCGGAGGGCTTCAATGTCAGTACACCCGTTCACACAGTGTAGACCAGCGGAGGGCTTCAATGTCAGTACACCCATTCACACAGTGTAGACGAGCGGAGGGCTTCAATGTCAGTACACCCATTCACACAGTGTAGACCAGCGGAGGGCTTCAATGTCAGTACACCCATTCACAGTGTTGACCAGCGTGGGGCTTCAATGTCAGTACACCCATTCTCACAGTGTAGACCAGCGGAGGGCTTCAATGTCAGTACACCCGTTCACAGTGTAGACCAGCAGAGGGCTTCAATGTCAGTACACCCATTCACACAGTGTAGACCAGCAGAGGGCTTCAATGTCAGTACACCCGTTCACAGTGTTGACCAGCAGAGGGCTTCAATGTCAATACACCCGTTCACATTGTAGACCAGCTGAGGGCTTCAATGTCAGTACACCCATTCACACAGTGTAGACCAGCGGAGGGCTTCAATGTCAGTACACCCGTTCACAGTGTAGACCAGCGGAGGGCTTCAATGTCGGTACACCCATTCACAGTGTTGACCAGCGGAGGGCGTCAATGTCAGTACACCCGTTCACAGTGTAGACCAGCGGAAGGCTTCAATGTCAGTACACCCGTTCACAGTGTAGACCAGCGGAGGGCTTCAATGTCAGTACACCCATTCTCACAGTGTAGACCAGCGGAGGGCTTCAATGTCAGTACACCCGTTCACAGTGTAGACCAGCGGAGGGCTTCAATGTCAGTACACCCGTTCACAGTGATCACCAGCAGAGGGCTTCAATGTCAATACACCCGATCACACTATAGACCAGCGGAGGGCTTCAATGTCAGTACACCAATTCACAGTGTAGACCAGCGGAGGGCTTCAAATGCAGTTCACCCGTTCACAGTGTAGACCAGCGGAGGGCTTCAACGTCAGTACACCCGTTCACACAGTGTTGACCAGCGGAGGGCTTCAATGTCAGTACACCCTTTCACAGTGTTGACCAGCGGAGGGCTTCAATGTCAGTACACCCTTTCACAGTGTAGACCAGCGGAGGGCTTCAATGTCAGTACACCCGATCACAGTGTAGACCAGCGGTGGGCTTCAATGTCAGTACACCCGTTCACAGTGTAGACCAGCGGAGGGCTTCAATGTCAGTACACCCGTTCACAGTGTTGACAAGCGGAGGGCTTCAATGTCAGTACACCCGTTCACAGTGTAGACCAGCGGAGGGCTTCAATGTCAGTACACCCATTCACACAGTGTAGACCAGCGGAGGGCTTCAATGTCAGTACACCCGTTCACAGTGTAGACCAGCGGAGGGCTTCAATGTCAGTACACCCGTTCACAATGTTGACCAGCGGAGGGCTTCAATGTCAGTACACCAATTCACACAGTGTAGACCAGCAGAGGGCTTCAATGTCAGTACACCCGTTCACAGTGTTGACCAGCAGAGGGCTTCAATGTCAATACACCCGTTCACAGTGTAGACCAGCGGAGGGCTTCAATGTCAGTACACCTGTTCACAGTGTAGACCAGCGTAGGGCTTCAATGTCAGTACACCCATTCACACAGTGTAGACCAGCGGAGGGCTTCAATGTCAGTACACCCGTTCACAGTGTAGACCAGCGGAGGGCTTCAATGTCAGTACACCCGTTCACAGTGTTGACCAGCGGACGGCTTCAATGTCAGTACACACATTCACACAGTGTAGACCAGCAGAGGGCTTCAATGTCAGTACACCCGTTCACAGTGTTGACCAGCAGAGGGCTTCAATGTCAATACACCCGTTCACAGTGTAGACCAGCGGAGGGATTCAATGTCAGTACACCAGTTCACAGTGTAGACCAGCGGAGGGCTTCAAATGCAGTACACCCGTTCACAGTGTAGACCAGCGTAGGGCTTCAATGTCAGTACACCCATTCACACAGTGTAGACCAGCGGAGGGCTTCAATGTCAGTACACCCGTTCACAGTGTAGACCAGCGGAGGGCTTCAATGTCAGTACACCCGTTCACAGTGTAGACCAGCGGAGGGCTTCAATGTCAGTACACCCGTTCACAGTGTAGACCAGCGGAGGGCTTCAATGTCAGTACACCCGTTCACAGTGTTGACCAGCGGAGGGCTTCAATGTCAGTACACCCGTTCACAGTGTAGTCCAGCGGAGGGCTTCAATGTCAGTACACCCAATCACACAGTGTAGACCAGCGGAGGGCTTCAATGTCAGTACACCAATTCACAGTGTAGACCAGCGGAGGGCTTCAAATGCAGTACACCCGTTCACAGTGTAGACCAGCGGAGGGCTTCAACGTCAGTACACCCGTTCACACAGTGTTGACCAGCGGAGGGCTTCAATGTCAGTACACCCTTTCACAGTGTTGACCAGCGGAGGGCTTCAATGTCAGTACACCCATTCACAGTGTAGACCAGCGGAGGGCTTCAATGTCAGTACACCCGTTCACAGTGTAGACCAGCGGAGGGCTTCAATGTCAGTACACCCGTTCACAGCGTAGACCAGCGGAGGGCTTCAATGTCAGTACACCCGTTCACAGTGTAGACCAGCGGAGGGCTTCAATGTCAGTACACCCATTCACACAGTGTAGACCAGCAGAGGGCTTCAATGTCAGTACACTCGTTCACAGTGTTGACCAGCGGAGGGCTTCAATGTCAGTACACCCATTCACACAGTGTAGACCAGCGGAGGGCTTCAATGTCAGTACACCCGTTCACAGTGTAGACCAGCGGAGGGCTTCAATGTCAGTACACCCGTTCACAATGTTGACCAGCGGAGGGCTTCAATGTCAGTACACCCATTCACACAGTGTAGACCAGCAGAGGGCTTCAATGTCAGTACACCCGTTCACAGTGTTGTCCAGCAGAGGGCTTCAATGTCAATACACCCGTTCACAGTGTAGACCAGCGGAGGGCTTCAATGTCAGTACACCCGTTCACAGTGTTGACCAGCGGAGGGCTTCAATGTCAGTACACCCGTTCACAGTGTAGTCCAGCGGAGGGCTTCAATGTCAGTACACACATTCACACAGTGTAGACCAGCGGAGGGCTTCAATGTCAGTACACCCGTTCACAGTGTAGACCAGCGGAGGGCTTCAATGTCAGTACACCCGTTCACAGTGTTGACCAGCGGAGGGCATCAATATCAGTACACCCATTCACACAGTGTAGACCAGCAGAGGGCTTCAATGTCAGTACACCCGTTCACAGTGTTGACCAGCAGAGGGCTTCAATGTCAATACACCCGTTCACAGATTCGACCAGCGGAGGGCTTCAATGTCAGTACACCAGTTCAAAGTGTAGACCAGCGGAGGACTTCAAATGCAGTACACCCGTTCACAGTGTAGACCAGCGGAGGGCTTCAACGTCAGTACACCCGTTCACAGTGTAGACCAGCGGAGGGCTTCAATGTCAGTACACCCGTTCACAGTGTAGACCAGCGGAGGGCTTCAAAGTCAGTACACCCGTTCACAGTGTAGACCAGCGGAGGGCTTCAATGTCAGTACACCCGTTCACAGTGTTGACCAGCGGAGGGCTTCAATGTCAGTACACCCGTTCACAGTGTAGTCCAGCGGAGGGCTTCAATGTTAGTACACCCATTCACACAGTGTAGACAAGCGGAGGGCTTCAATGTCAGTACACCCGTTCACAGTGTAGACCAGCGGAGGGCTTCAATGTCAGTACACCCGTTCACAGTGTTGACCAGCGGAGGGCTTCAATATCAGTACACCCATTCACACAGTGTAGACCAGCAGAGGGCTTCAATGTCAGTACACCCGTTCACAGTGTTGACCAGCAGAGGGCTTCAATGTCAATACACCCGTTCACAGATTCGACCAGCGGAGGGCTTCAATGTCAGTACACCAGTTCAAAGTGTAGACCAGCGGAGGGCTTCAAATGCAGTACACTCATTCACAGTGTAGACTAGCGGAGGGCTTCAATGTCAGTACACCCGTTCACAGTGTAGACCAGCGGAGGGCGTCAATGTCAGTACACCCGTTCACAGTGTAGAGCAGCGGAGGGCTTCAATGTCAGTACACCCGTTCACAGTGTAGACCAGCGGAGGGCTTCAATGTCAGTACATCCATTCTCACAGTGTAGACCAGCGGAGGGCTTCAATGTCAGTACACCCGTTCACAGTGTAGACCAGCGGAGGGCTTCAATGTCAGTACACCCGTTCACAGTGTTGACCAGCGGAGGGCTTCAATGTCAGTACACCCATTCACACAGTGTAGACCAGCAGAGGGCTTCAATGTCAGTACACCCGTTCACAGTGATCACCAGCAGAGGGCTTCAATGTCAATACACCCGTTCACATTATAGACCAGCGGAGGGCTTCAATGTCAGTACACCAATTCACAGTGTAGACCAGCGGAGGGCTTCAAAGGCAGTACACCCGTTCACAGTGTAGACCAGCGGAGGGCTTCAACGTCAGTACACCCGTTCACACAGTGTTGACCAGCGGAGGGCTTCAATGTCAGTACACCCTTTCACAGTGTTGACCAGCGGAGGGCTTCAATGTCAGTACACCCATTCACAGTGTACACCAGCGGAGGGCTTCAATGTCAGTACACCCGTTCACAGTGTAGACCAGCGGAGGGCTTCAATGTCAGTACACCCGTTCAAGTGTAGACCAGCGGAGGGCTTCAATGTCAGTACACCCGTTCACAGTGTAGACCAGCGGAGGGCTTCAATGTCAGTACACCCATTCACACAGTGTAGACCAGCAGAGGGCTTCAATGTCAGTACACCCGTTCACAGTGTTGACCAGCGGAGGGCTTCAATGTCAGTACACCCATTCACACAGTGTAGACCAGCGGAGGGCTTCAATGTCAGTACACCCATTCACACAGTGTAGACCAGCAGAGGGCTTCAATGTCAGTACACCCGTTCACAGTGTTGACCAGCAGAGGGCTTCAATGTCAATACACCCGTTCACAGTGTAGACCAGCGGAGGGCTTCAATGTCAGTACACCCGTTCACAGTGTAGTCCAGCGGAGGGCTTCAATGTCAGTACACCCATTCCCAGAGTGTTGACCAGCGGAGGGCTTCAATGTCAGTACACCCTTTCACAGTGTTGACCAGCGGAGGGCTTCAATGTCAGTACACCCATTCACAGTGTAGACCAGCGGAGGGCTTCAATGTCAGTACACCCGTTCACAGTGTAGACCAGCGGAGGGCTTCAATGTCAGTACACCCGTTCACAGTGTAGACCAGCGGAGGGCTTCAATGTCAGTACACCCGTTCACAGTGTAGACCAGCGGAGGGCTTCAATGTCAGTACACCCATTCACACAGTGTAGACCAGCGGAGGGCTTCAATGTCAGTACACCCGTTCACAGTGTAGACCAGCGGAGGGCTTCAATGTCAGTACACCCGTTCACAGTGTAGACCAGCGGAGGGCTTCAATGTCAGTACACCCGTTCACAGTGTAGACCAGCGGAGGGCTTCAATGTCAGTACACCCATTCACACAGTGTAGACCAGCAGAGGGCTTCAATGTCAGTACACCCGTTCACAGTGTTGACCAGCGGAGGGCTTCAATGTCAGTACACCCGTTCACAGTGTAGACCAGCGGAGGGCTTCAATGTCAGTACACCAATTCACAGTGTAGACCAGCGGAGGGCTTCAAATGCAGTACACCCGTTCACAGTGTAGACCAGCGGAGGGCTTCAACGTCAGTACACCCGTTCACACAGTGTTGACCAGCGGAGGGCTTCAATGTCAGTACACCCATTCACACAGTGTAGACCAGCGGAGGGCGTCAATGTCAGTACACCCGTTCACAGTGTAGAGCAGCGGAGGGCTTCAATGTCAGTACACCCGTTCACAGTGTAGACCAGCGGAGGGCTTCAATGTCAGTACATCCATTCTCACAGTGTAGACCAGCGGAGGGCTTCAATGTCAGTACACCCGTTCACAGTGTAGACCAGCGGAGGGCTTCAATGTCAGTACACCCGTTCACAGTGTTGACCAGCGGAGGGCTTCAATGTCAGTACACCCATTCACACAGTGTAGACCAGCAGAGGGCTTCAATGTCAGTACACCCGTTCACAGTGATCACCAGCAGAGGGCTTCAATGTCAATACACCCGTTCACATTATAGACCAGCGGAGGGCTTCAATGTCAGTACACCAATTCACAGTGTAGACCAGCGGAGGGCTTCAAAGGCAGTACACCCGTTCACAGTGTAGACCAGCGGAGGGCTTCAACGTCAGTACACCCGTTCACACAGTGTTGACCAGCGGAGGGCTTCAATGTCAGTACACCCTTTCACAGTGTTGACCAGCGGAGGGCTTCAATGTCAGTACACCCATTCACAGTGTACACCAGCGGAGGGCTTCAATGTCAGTACACCCGTTCACAGTGTAGACCAGCGGAGGGCTTCAATGTCAGTACACCCGTTCAAGTGTAGACCAGCGGAGGGCTTCAATGTCAGTACACCCGTTCACAGTGTAGACCAGCGGAGGGCTTCAATGTCAGTACACCCATTCACACAGTGTAGACCAGCAGAGGGCTTCAATGTCAGTACACCCGTTCACAGTGTTGACCAGCGGAGGGCTTCAATGTCAGTACACCCATTCACACAGTGTAGACCAGCGGAGGGCTTCAATGTCAGTACACCCATTCACACAGTGTAGACCAGCAGAGGGCTTCAATGTCAGTACACCCGTTCACAGTGTTGACCAGCAGAGGGCTTCAATGTCAATACACCCGTTCACAGTGTAGACCAGCGGAGGGCTTCAATGTCAGTACACCCGTTCACAGTGTAGTCCAGCGGAGGGCTTCAATGTCAGTACACCCATTCCCAGAGTGTTGACCAGCGGAGGGCTTCAATGTCAGTACACCCTTTCACAGTGTTGACCAGCGGAGGGCTTCAATGTCAGTACACCCATTCACAGTGTAGACCAGCGGAGGGCTTCAATGTCAGTACACCCGTTCACAGTGTAGACCAGCGGAGGGCTTCAATGTCAGTACACCCGTTCACAGTGTAGACCAGCGGAGGGCTTCAATGTCAGTACACCCGTTCACAGTGTAGACCAGCGGAGGGCTTCAATGTCAGTACACCCATTCACACAGTGTAGACCAGCGGAGGGCTTCAATGTCAGTACACCCGTTCACAGTGTAGACCAGCGGAGGGCTTCAATGTCAGTACACCCGTTCACAGTGTAGACCAGCGGAGGGCTTCAATGTCAGTACACCCGTTCACAGTGTAGACCAGCGGAGGGCTTCAATGTCAGTACACCCATTCACACAGTGTAGACCAGCAGAGGGCTTCAATGTCAGTACACCCGTTCACAGTGTAGACCAGCGGAGGGCTTCAAATGCAGTACACCCGTTCACAGTGTAGACCAGCGGAGGGCTTCAACGTCAGTACACCCGTTCACACAGTGTTGACCAGCGGAGGGCTTCAATGTCAGTACACCCTTTCACAGTGTTGACCAGCGGAGGGCTTCAATGTCAGTACACCCATTCACAGTGTAGACCAGCGGAGGGCTTCAATGTCAGTACACCCGTTCACAGTGTAGACCAGCGGAGGGCTTCAATGTCAGTACACCCGTTCACAGTGTAGACCAGCGGAGGGCTTCAATGTCAGTACACCCATTCACACAGTGTAGACCAGCAGAGGGCTTCAATGTCAGTACACCCGTTCACAGTGTTGACCAGCGGAGGGCTTCAATGTCAGTACACCCATTCACACAGTGTAGACCAGCGGAGGGCTTCAATGTCAGTACACCCGTTCACAGTGTAGACCAGCGGAGGGCTTCAATGTCAGTACACCCGTTCACAATGTTGACCAGCGGAGGGCTTCAATGTCAGTACACCCATTCACACAGTGTAGACCAGCAGAGGGCTTCAATGTCAGTACACCCGTTCACAGTGTTGACCAGCAGAGGGCTTCAATGTCAATACACCCGTTCACAGTGTAGACCAGCGGAGGGCTTCAATGTCAGTACACCCGTTCACAGTGTAGACCAGCGGAGGGCTTCAACGTCAGTACACCCGTTCACACAGTGTTGACCAGCGGAGGGCTTCAATGTCAGTACACCCTTTCACAGTGTTGACCAGCGGAGGGCTTCAATGTCAGTACACCCATTCACAGTGTAGACCAGCGGAGGGCTTCAATGTCAGTACACCCGTTCACAGTGTAGACCAGCGGAGGGCTTCAATGTCAGTACACCCGTTCACAGTGTAGACCAGCGGAGGGCTTCAATGTCAGTACACCCATTCACACAGTGTAGACCAGCGGAGGGCTTCAATGTCAGTACACCCATTCACACAGTGTAGACCAGCAGAGGGCTTCAATGTCAGTACACCCGTTCACAGTGTTGACCAGCAGAGGGCTTCAATGTCAATACCCCCGTTCACAGTGTAGACCAGCGGAGGGCTTCAATGTCAGTACACCCGTTCACAGTGTAGACCAGCGTAGGGCTTCAATGTCAGTACACCCATTCACACAGTGTAGACCAGCGGAGGGCTTCAATGTCAGTACACCCGTTCACAGTGTAGACCAGCGGAGGGCTTCAATGTCAGTACACCCGTTCACAATGTTGACCAGCGGAGGGCTTCAATTTCAGTACACCCATTCACACAGTGTAGACCAGCAGAGGGCTTCAATGTCAGTACACCCGTTCACAGTGTTGACCAGCAGAGGGCTTCAATGTCAATACACCCGTTCACAGTGTAGACCAGCGGAGGGATTCAATGTCAGTACACCAGTTCACAGTGTAGACCAGCGGAGGGCTTCAAATGCAGTACACCCGTTCAGTGTAGACCAGCGGAGGGCTTCAATGTCAATACACCCGTTCACAGTGTAGACCAGCGGAGGGATTCAATGTCAGTACACCAGTTCACAGTGTAGACCAGCGGAGGGCTTCAAATGCAGTTCACCCGTTCACAGTGTAGACCAGCGGAGGGCTTCAACGTCAGTACACCCGTTCACACAGTGTTGACCAGCAGAGGGCTTCAATGTCAGTACACCCTTTCACAGTGTTGACCAGCGGAGGGCTTCAATGTCAGTACACCCTTTCACAGTGTTGACCAGCGGAGGGCTTCATTGTCAGTACACCCATTCACAGTGTAGACCAGCGGAGGGCTTCAATGTCAGTACACCCGTTCAAAGTGTAGACCAGCGGAGGGCTTCAATGTCAGTACACCCGTTCACAGTGTAGACCAGCGGAGGGCTTCAATGTCAGTACACCCGTTCACAGTGTAGACCAGCGGAGGGCTTCAATGTCAGTACACCCATTCACACAGTGTAGACCAGCAGAGGGCTTCAATGTCAGTAAACCCGTTCACAGTGTTGACCAGCGGAGGGCTTCAATGTCAGTACACCCATTCACACAGTGTAGACCAGCGGAGGGCTTCAATGTCAGTACACCCGTTCACAATGTTGACCAGCGGAGGGCTTCAATGTCAGTACACCCATTCACACAGTGTAGACCAGCAGAGGGCTTCAATGTCAGTACACCCGTTCACAGTGTTGACCAGCAGAGGGCTTCAATGTCAATACACCCGTTCACAGTGTAGACCAGCGGAGGGATTCAATGTCAGTACACCAGTTCACAGTGTAGACCAGCGGAGGGCTTCAAATGCAGTACACCCGTTCACAGTGAAGACCAGCGGAGGGCTTCAACGTCAGTACACCCGTTCACACAGTGTTGACCAGCGGAGGGCTTCAATGTCAGTACACCCTTTCACAGTGTTGACCAGCGGAGGGCTTCAATGTCAGTACACCCATTCACAGTGTAGACCAGCGGAGGGCTTCAATTTCAGTACACCCGTTCACAGTGTAGACCAGCGGAGGGCTTCAATGTCAGTACACCCGTTCACAGTGTAGACCAGCGGATGGCTTCAATGTCAGTACACCCGTTCACAGTGTTGACCAGCGGAGGGCTTCAATGTCAGTACACCCGTTCACAGTGTAGACCAGCGGAGGGCTTCAATGTCAGTACACCCATTCACACAGTGTAGACCAGCGGAGGGCTTCAATGTCAGTACACCCGTTCACAGTGTTGAACAGCAGAGGGCTTCAATGTCAATACACCCGTTCACAGATTCGACCAGCGGAGGGCTTCAATGTCAGTACACCAGCTCACAGTGTAGCCCAGCGGAGGGCTTCAAATGCAGTACACCCGTTCACAGTGTAGACCAGCGGAGGGCTTCAACGTCAGTACACCCGTTCACACAGTGTTGACCAGCGGAGGGCTTCAATGTCAGTACACCCATTCACAGTGTAGACCAGCGGAGGGCTTCAATGTCAGTACACCCGTTCACAGTGTAGACCAGCGGAGGGCTTCAATGTCAGTACACCCGTTCACAGTGTAGACCAGCGGAGGGCTTCAATGTCAGTACACCCGTTCACAGTGTAGACCAGCGGAGGGCTTCAATGTCAGTACACCCATTCACACAGTGTAGACCAGCGGAGGGCTTCAATGTCAGTACACCCGTTCACAGTGTAGACCAGCGGAGGGCTTCAATGTCAGTACACCCGTTCACAGTGTTGACCAGCGGACGGCTTCAATATCAGTACACCCATTCACACAGTGTAGACCAGCAGAGGGCTTCAATGTCAGTACACCCGTTCACAGTGTAGACCAGCAGAGGGCTTCAATGTCAGTACACCCGTTCACAGTGTTAACCAGCAGAGGGGTTCAATGTCAATACACCCGTTCACAGTGTAGACCAGCGGAGGGATTCAATCTCAGTACACCAGTTCACAGTGTATACCAGCGGAGGGCTTCAAATGCAGTACACCCGTTCACAGTGTAGACCAGCGGAGGGCTTCAACGTCAGTACACCCGCTCACACAGTGTTGACCAGCGGAGGGCTTCAATGTCAGTACACCCTTTCACAGTGTTGACCAGCGGAGGGCTTCAATGTCAGTACACCCATTCACAGTGTAGACCAGCGGAGGGCTTCAATGTCAGTACACCCGTTCACAGTGTAGACCAGCGGAGGGCTTCAATGTCAGTACACCCGTTCACAGTGTAGACCAGCGGAGGGCTTCAATGTCAGTACACCCGTTCACAGTGTTGACCAGCGGACGGCTTCAATGTCAGTACACCCGTTCACAGTGTAGACCAGCGGAGGGCTTCAATGTCAGTACACCCATTCACACAGTGTAGACCAGCGGAGGGCTTCAATGTCAGTACACCCGTTCACAGTGCTGAACAGCAGAGGGCTTCAATGTCAATACACCCGTTCACAGATTCGACCAGCGGAGGGCTTCAATGTCAGTACACCAGTTCACAGTGTAGACCAGCGGAGGGCTTCAAATGCAGTACACCCGTTCACAGTGTAGACCAGCGGAGGGCTTCAACGTCAGTACACCCGTTCACACAGTGTTGACCAGCGGAGGGCTTCAATGTCAGTACACCCATTCACAGTGTAGACCAGCGGAGGGCTTCAATGTCAGTACACCCGTTCACAGTGTAGACCAGCGGAGGGCTTCAATGTCAGTACACCCGTTCACAGTGTAGACCAGCGGAGGGCTTCAATGTCAGTACACCCGTTCACACTGTTGAACAGCGGACGGCTTCAATATCGGTACACCCATTCACACAGTGTAGACCAGCAGAGGGCTTCAATGTCAGTACACCCGTTCACAGTGTTGACCAGCAGAGGGCTTCAATGTCAATACACCCGTTCACAGTGTAGACCAGCGGAGGGATTCAATGTCAGTACACCAGTTCACAGTGTAGACCAGCGGAGGGCTTCAAATGCAGTACACCCGTTCACAGTGTAGACCAGCGGAGGGCTTCAACGTCAGTACACCCGTTCACACAGTGTTGACCAGCGGCGGGCTTCAATGTCAGTACACCCTTTCACAGTGTTGACCAGCGGAGGGCTTCAATGTCAGTACACCCGTTCACAGTGTAGACCAGCGGAGGGCTTCAATGTCAGTACACCCGTTCACAGTGTAGACCAGCGGAGGGCTTCAATGTCAGCACACCCATTCACACAGTGTAGACCAGCGGAGGGCTTCAATGTCAGTACACCCGTTCACAGTGTAGACCAGCGGAGGGCTTCAATGTCAGTACACCCGTTCACAGTGTTGACCAGCGGAGGGCATCAATATCAGTACACCCATTCACACAGTATAGACCAGCAGAGGGCTTCAATGTCAGTCCACCCGTTCACAGTGTTGACCAGCAGAGGGCTTCAATGTCAATACACCCGTTCACAGATTCGACCAGCGGAGGGCTTCAATGTCAGTACACCAGTTCACAGTGTAGACCAGCGGAGGGCTTCAAATGCAGTACACCCGTTCACAGTGTAGACCAGCGGAGGGCTTCAATGTCAGTACACCCATTCACACAGTGTAGACCAGCGGAGGGCTTCAATGTCAGTACACCCATTCACACAGTGTAGACCAGCGGAGGGCTTCAATGTCAGTACACCCGTTCACAGTGTAGACCAGCGGAGGGCTTCAATGTCAGTACACCCGTTCACAGTGTTGACCAGCGGAGGGCTTCAATATCAGTACACCCATTCACACAGTGTAGACCAGCAGAGGGCTTCAATGTCAGTACACACGTTCACAGTGTAGACCAGCGGATGGCTTCAATGTCAGTACACCCGTTCACAGTGTTGACCAGCGGAGGGCTTCAATGTCAGTACACCCGTTCACAGTGTAGACCAGCGGAGGGCTTCAATGTCAGTACACCCATTCACACAGTGTAGACCAGCGGAGGGCTTCAATGTCAGTACACCCGTTCACAGTGTTGAACAGCAGAGGGCTTCAATGTCAATACACCCGTTCACAGATTCGACCAGCGGAGGGCTTCAATGTCAGTACACCAGTTCACAGTGTAGCCCAGCGGAGGGCTTCAAATGCAGTACACCCGTTCACAGTGTAGACCAGCGGAGGGCTTCAACGTCAGTACACCCGTTCACACAGTGTTGACCAGCGGAGGGCTTCAATGTCAGTACACCCATTCACAGTGTAGACCAGCGGAGGGCTTCAATGTCAGGACACCCGTTCACAGTGTAGACCAGCGGAGGGCTTCAATGTCAGTACACCCGTTCACAGTGTAGACCAGCGGAGGGCTTCAAAGTCAGTACACCCGTTCACAGTGTAGACCAGCGGAGGGCTTCAATGTCAGTACACCCATTCACACAGTGTAGACCAGCGGAGGGCTTCAATGTCAGTACACCCGTTCACAGTGTAGACCAGCGGAGGGCTTCAATGTCAGTACACCCGTTCACAGTGTTGACCAGCGGACGGCTTCAATATCAGTACACCCATTCACACAGTGTAGACCAGCAGAGGGCTTCAATGTCAGTACACCCGTTCACAGTGTAGACCAGCAGAGGGCTTCAATGTCAGTACACCCGTTCACAGTGTTAACCAGCAGAGGGGTTCAATGTCAATACACCCGTTCACAGTGTAGACCAGCGGAGGGATTCAATCTCAGTACACCAGTTCACAGTGTATACCAGCGGAGGGCTTCAAATGCAGTACACCCGTTCACAGTGTAGACCAGCGGAGGGCTTCAACGTCAGTACACCCGTTCACACAGTGTTGACCAGCGGAGGGCTTCAATGTCAGTACACCCTTTCACAGTGTTGACCAGCGGAGGGCTTCAATGTCAGTACACCCATTGACAGTGTAGACCAGCGGAGGGCTTCAATGTCAGTACACCCGTTCACAGTGTAGACCAGCGGAGGGCTTCAATGTCAGTACACCCGTTCACAGTGTAGACCAGCGGAGGGCTTCAATGTCAGTACACCCGTTCACAGTGTTGACCAGCGGACGGCTTCAATGTCAGTACACCCGTTCACAGTGTAGACCAGCGGAGGGCTTCAATGTCAGTACACCCATTCACACAGTGTAGACCAGCGGAGGGCTTCAATGTCAGTACACCCGTTCACAGTGCTGAACAGCAGAGGGCTTCAATGTCAATACACCCGTTCACAGATTCGACCAGCGGAGGGCTTCAATGTCAGTACACCAGTTCACAGTGTAGACCAGCGGAGGGCTTCAAATGCAGTACACCCGTTCACAGTGTAGACCAGCGGAGGGCTTCAACGTCAGTACACCCGTTCACACAGTGTTGACCAGCGGAGGGCTTCAATGTCAGTACACCCATTCACAGTGTAGACCAGCGGAGGGCTTCAATGTCAGTACACCCGTTCACAGTGTAGACCAGCGGAGGGCTTCAATGTCAGTACACCCGTTCACAGTGTTGACCAGCGGACGGCTTCAATGTCAGTACACCCGTTCACAGTGTAGACCAGCGGAGGGCTTCAATGTCAGTACACCCATTCACACAGTGTAGACCAGCGGAGGGCTTCAATGTCAGTACACCCGTTCACAGTGCTGAACAGCAGAGGGCTTCAATGTCAATACACCCGTTCACAGATTCGACCAGCGGAGGGCTTCAATGTCAGTACACCAGTTCACAGTGTAGACCAGCGGAGGGCTTCAAATGCAGTACACCCGTTCACAGTGTAGACCAGCGGAGGGCTTCAACGTCAGTACACCCGTTCACACAGTGTTGACCAGCGGAGGGCTTCAATGTCAGTACACCCATTCACAGTGTAGACCAGCGGAGGGCTTCAATGTCAGTACACCCGTTCACAGTGTAGACCAGCGGAGGGCTTCAATGTCAGTACACCCGTTCACAGTGTAGACCAGCGGAGGGCTTCAATGTCAGTACACCCGTTCACACTGTTGAACAGCGGACGGCTTCAATATCAGTACACCCATTCACACAGTGTAGACCACCAGAGGGCTTCAATGTCAGTACACCCGTTCACAGTGTTGACCAGCAGAGGGCTTCAATGTCAATACACCCGTTCACAGTGTAGACCAGCGGAGGGATTCAATGTCAGTACACCAGTTCACAGTGTAGACCAGCGGAGGGCTTCAAATGCAGTACACCCGTTCACAGTGTAGACCAGCGGAGGGCTTCAACGTCAGTACACCCGTTCACACAGTGTTGACCAGCGGCGGGCTTCAATGTCAGTACACCCTTTCACAGTGTTGACCAGCGGAGGGCTTCAATGTCAGTACACCCATTGACAGTGTAGACCAGCGGAGGGCTTCAATGTCAGTACACCCGTTCACAGTGTAGACCAGCGGAGGGCTTCAATGTCAGTACACCCGTTCACAGTGTAGACCAGCGGAGGGCTTCAATGTCAGTACACCCATTCACACAGTGTAGACCAGCGGAGGGCTTCAATGTCAGTACACCCGTTCACAGTGTAGACCAGCGGAGGGCTTCAATGTCAGTACACCCGTTCACAGTGTTGACCAGCGGAGGGCATCAATATCAGTACACCCATTCACACAGTATAGACCAGCAGAGGGCTTCAATGTCAGTCCACCCGTTCACAGTGTTGACCAGCAGAGGGCTTCAATGTCAATACACCCGTTCACAGATTCGACCAGCGGAGGGCTTCAATGTCAGTACACCAGTTCACAGTGTAGACCAGCGGAGGGCTTCAAATGCAGTACACCCGTTCACAGTGTAGACCAGCGGAGGGCTTCAATGTCAGTACACCCATTCACACAGTGTAGACCAGCGGAGGGCTTCAATGTCAGTACACCCGTTCACAGTGTTGACCAGCGGAGGGCTTCAATATCAGTACACCCATTCACACAGTGTAGACCAGCAGAGGGCTTCAATGTCAGTACACACGTTCACAGTGTTGACCAGCAGAGTGCTTCAATGTCAATACACCCGTTCACAGATTCGACCAGCGCAGGGCTTCAATGTCAGTACACCCGTTCACAGTGTAGACCAGCGGAGGGCTTCAACGTCAGTACACCCGTTCACACAGTGTAGACCAGCGGAGGGCTTCAATGTCAGTACACCCGTTCACAGTGTAGATCAGCGGAGGGCTTCAATGTCAGTACACCCGTTCACAGTGTTGACCAGCGGAGGGCTTCAATATCAGAACACCCATTCACACAGTGTAGACCAGCAGAGGGCTTCAATGTCAGTACACCCGTTCACAGTGTTAACCAGCAGAGGGCTTCAATGTCAATACACACGTTCACAGATTCGACCAGCGGAGGGCTTCAATGTCAGTACACCCGTTCACACAGTGTTGACCAGCGGAGGGCTTCAATGTCAGTATACCCTTTCACAGTGTTGACCAGCGGAGGGCTTCAATGTTAGTACACCAGTTCACAGTGTAGACCAGCGGAGGGCTTCAAATGCAGTACACCCGTTCACAGTGTAGACCAGCTGAGGGCTTCAACGTCAGTACACCCGTTCACACAGTGTTGACCAGCGGAGGGCTTCAATGTCAGTACACCCGTTCACAGTGTAGACCAGCGGAGGGCTTCAATGTCAGTACACCCGTTCACAGTGTAGACCAGCGGAGGGCTTCAATGTCAGTACACCCGTTCACAGTGTTGACCAGCGGAGGGCTTCAATGTCAGTACACCCGTTCACAGTGTAGACCAGCGGAGGGCTTCAATGTCAGTACACCCATTCACACAGTGTAGACCAGCGGAGGGCTTCAATGTCAGTACACCCGTTCACAGTGTTGAACAGCAGAGGGCTTCAATGTCAATACACCCGTTCACAGATTCGACCAGCGGAGGGCTTCAATGTCAGTACACCACTTCACAGTGTAGACCAGCGGAGGGCTTCAAATGCAGTACACCCGTTCACAGTGTAGACCAGCGGAGGGCTTCAACGTCAGTACACCCGTTCACACAGTGTTGACCAGCGGAGGGCTTCAATGTCAGTACACCCATTCACAGTGTAGACCAGTGGAGGGCTTCAATGTCAGTACACCCGTTCACAGTGTAGACCAGCGGAGGGCTTCAATGTAAGTACACCCGTTCACAGTGTAGACCAGCGGAGGGCTTCAATGTCAGTACACCCGTTCACAGTGTTGACCAGCGGACGGCTTCAATATCAGTACACCCATTCACACAGTGTAGACCAGCAGAGGGCTTCAATGTCAGTACACCCGTTCACAGTGTTGACCAGCAGAGGGCTTCAATGTCAATACACCCGTTCACAGTGTAGACCAGCGAAGGGATTCAATGTCAGTACACCAGTTCACAGTGTAGACCAGCGGAGGGCTTCAAATGCAGTACACCCGTTCACAGTGTAGACCAGCGGAGGGCTTCAACGTCAGTACACCCGTTCACACAGTGTTGACCAGCGGAGGGCTTCAATGTCAGTACACCCTTTCACAGTGTTGACCAGCGGAGGGCTTCAATGTCAGTTCACCCATTGACAGTGTAGACCAGCGGAGGGCTTCAATGTCAGTACACCCGTTCACAGTGTAGACCAGCGGAGGGCTTCAATGTCAGTACACCCGTTCACAGTGTAGACCAGCGGAGGGCTTCAATGTCAGTACACCCATTCACACAGTGTAGACCAGCGGAGGGCTTCAATGTCAGTCCACCCGTTCACAGTGTTGACCAGCAGAGGGCTTCAATGTCAATACACCCGTTCACAGATTCGACCAGCGGAGGGCTTCAATGTCAGTACACCAGTTCACAGTGTAGACCAGCGGAGGGCTTCAAATGCAGTACACCCGTTCACAGTGTAGACCAGCGGAGGGCTTCAATGTCAGTACACCCATTCACACAGTGTAGACCAGCGGAGGGCTTCAATGTCAGTACACCCGTTCACAGTGTAGACCAGCGGAGGGCTTCAATGTCAGTACACCCGTTCACAGTGTTGACCAGCGGAGGGCTTCAATATCAGTACACCCATTCACACAGTGTAGACCAGCAGAGGGCTTCAATGTCAGTACACACGTTCACAGTGTTGACCAGCAGAGGGCTTCAATGTCAATACACCCGTTCACAGATTCGACCAGCGCAGGGCTTCAATGTCAGTACACCCGTTCACAGTGTAGACCAGCGGAGGGCTTCAACGTCAGTAAACCCGTTCACACAGTGTAGACCAGCGGAGGGCTTCAATCTCAGTACACCCGTTCACAGTGTAGACCAGCGGAGGGCTTCAATGTCAGTACACCCGTTCACAGTGTTGACCAGCGGAGGGCTTCAATATCAGAACACCCATTCACACAGTGTAGACCAGCAGAGGGCTTCAATGTCAGTACACCCGTTCACAGTGTTGACCAGCAGAGGGCTTCAATGTCAATACACACGTTCACAGATTCGACCAGCGGAGTGCTTCAATGTCAGTACACCAGTTCACAGTGTAGACCAGCGGAGGGCTTCAAATGCAGTACACCCGTTCACAGTGTAGACCAGCGGAGGGCTTCAACGTCAGTACACCCGTTCACACAGTGTTGACCAGCGGAGGGCTTCAATGTCAGTACACCCTTTCACAGTGTTGACCAGCGGAGGGCTTCAATGTCTGTCAGTACACCCATTCACAGTGTAGACCAGCGGAGGGCTTCAATGTCAGTACACCCGTTCACAGTGTAGACCAGCGGAGGGCTTCAATGTCAGTACACCCGTTCACAGTGTAGACCAGCGGAGGGCTTCAATGTCAGTACACCCGTTCACAGTGTTGACCAGCGGAGGGCTTCAATGTCAGTACACCCGTTCACAGTGTAGACCAGCGGAGGGCTTCAATGTCAGTACACCCATTCACACAGTGTAGACCAGCGGAGGGCTTCAATGTCAGTACACCCGTTCACAGTGTTGAACAGCAGAGGGCTTCAATGTCAATACACCCGTTCACAGATTCGACCAGCGGAGGGCTTCAATGTCAGTACACCACTTCACAGTGTAGACCAGCGGAGGGCTTCAAATGCAGTACACCCGTTCACAGTGTAGTCCAGCGGAGGGCTTCAACGTCAGTACACCCGTTCACACAGTGTTGACCAGCGGAGGGCTTCAATGTCAGTACACCCATTCACAGTGTAGACCAGTGGAGGGCTTCAATGTCAGTACACCCGTTCACAGTGTAGACCAGCGGAGGGCTTCAATGTCAGTACACCCGTTCACAGTGTAGACCAGCGGAGGGCTTCAATGTCAGTACACCCGTTCACAGTGTTGACCAGCGGACGGCTTCAATATCAGTACACCCATTCACACAGTGTAGACCAGCAGAGGGCTTCAATGTCAGTACACCCGTTCACAGTGTTGACCAGCAGAGGGCTTCAATGTCAATACACCCGTTCACAGTGTAGACCGGCGGAGGGATTCAATGTCAGTACACCAGTTCACAGTGTAGACCAGCGGAGGGCTTCAAATGCAGTACACCCGTTCACAGTGTAGACCAGCGGAGGGCTTCAACGTCAGTACACCCGTTCACACAGTGTTGACCAGCGGAGGGCTTCAATGTCAGTACACCCTTTCACAGTGTTGACCAGCGGAGGGCTTCAATGTCAGTACACCCATTGACAGTGTAGACCAGCGGAGGGCTTCAATATCAGTACACCCGTTCACAGTGTAGACCAGCGGAGGGCTTCAATGTCAGTACACCCGTTCACAGTGTAGACCAGCGGAGGGCTTCAATGTCAGTACACCCATTCACACAGTGTAGACCAGCGGAGGGCTTCAATGTCAGTACACCCGTTCACAGTGTAGACCAGCGGAAGGCTTCAATGTCAGTACACCCGTTCACAGTGTTGACCAGCGGAGGGCTTCAATATCAGTACACCCATTCACACAGTGTAGACCAGCAGAGGGCTTCAATGTCAGTACACCCGTTCACAGTGTTGACCAGCAGAGGGCTTCAATGTCAATACACCCGTTCACAGATTCGACCAGCGGAGGGCTTCAATGTCAGTACACCAGTTCACAGTGTAGACCAGCGGAGGGCTTCAAATGCAGTACACCCGTTCACAGTGTAGACCAGCGGAGGGCTTCAACGTCAGTACACCCGTTCACACAGTGTTGACCAGCGGAGGGCTTCAATGTCAGTACACCCTTTCACAGTGTTGACCAGCGGAGGGCTTCAATGTCAGTACACCCATTCACAGTGTAGACCAGCGGAGGGCTACAATGTCAGTACACCCGTTCACAGTGTAGACCAGCGGAGGGCTTCAATGTCAATACACCCGTTCACAGTGTAGACCAGCGGAGGGATTCAATGTCAGTACACCAGTTCACAGTGTAGACCAGCGGAGGGCTTCAAATGCAGTACACCCGCTCACAGTGTAGACCAGCGGAGGGCTTCAACGTCAGTACACCCGTTCACACAGTGTTGACCAGCGGAGGGCTTCAATGTCAGTGCACCCTTTCACAGTGTTGACCAGCGGAGGGCTTCAATGTCACTACACCCATTCACAGTGTAGACCAGCGGAGTGCTTCAATGTCAGTACACCCGTTCACAGTGTAGACCAGCGGAGGGCTTCAATGTCAGTACACCCGTTCACAGTGTAGACCAGCGGAGGGCTTCAATGTCAGTACACCCGTTCACAGTGTTGACCAGCGGAGGGCTTCAATGTCAGTACACCCGTTCACAGTGTAGACCAGCGGAGAGCTTCAATGTCAGTACACCCATTCACACAGTGTAGACCAGCGGAGGGCTTCAATGTCAGTACACCCGTTCACAGTGTAGACCAGCGGAGGGCTTCAATGTCAGTACACCCGTTCACAGTGTTGACCAGCGGAGGGCTTCAATATCAGTACACCCATTCACACAGTGTAGACCAGCAGAGGGCTTCAATGTCAGTACACCCGTTCACAGTGTTGACCAGCGGAGGGCTTCAATGTCAGTACACCCGTTCACAGTGTAGACCAGCGGAGGGCTTCAATGTCAGTACACCCATTCACACAGTGTAGACCAGCGGAGGGCTTCAATGTCAGTACACCCGTTCACAGTGTAGACCAGCGGAGGGCTTCAATGTCAGTACACCCGTTCACAGTGTTGACCAGCGGAGGGCTTCAATATTAGTACACCCATTCACACAGTGTAGACCAGCAGAGGGCTTCAATGTCAGTACACCCGTTCACAGTGTTGTCCAGCAGAGGGCTTCAATGTCAATACACCCGTTCACAGATTCGACCAGAGGAGGGCTTCAATGTCAGTACACCAGTTCACAGTGTAGACCAGCGGAGGGCTTCAATGTCAGTACACCCGTTCACAGTGTAGACCAGCGGAGGGCTTCAATGTCAGTACACCCATTCACACAGGGTAGACCAGCGGAGGGCTTCAATGTCAGTACACCCGTTCACAGTGTAGACCAGCGGAGGGCTTCAATGTCAGTACACCCGTTCACAATGTTGACCAGCGGAGGGCTTCAATGTCAGTACACCCATTCACACAGTGTAGACCAGCAGAGGGCTTCAATGTCAGTACACCCGTTCACAGTGTTGACCAGCAGAGGGCTTCAATGTCAATACACCCGTTCACAGTATAGACCAGCGGACGGCTTCAATGTCAGTACACCCGTTCACAGTGTAGACCAGCGTAGGGCTTCAATGACAGTACACCCATTCACACAGTGTAGACCAGCGGAGGGCTTCAATGTCAGTACACCCATTCACACAGTGTAGACCAGCAGAGGGCTTCAATGTCTGTACACCCGTTCACAGTGTTGACCAGCAGAGGGCTTCAATGTCAATACACCCGTTCACAGTGTAGACCAGCGGAGGGATTCAATGTCAGTACACCCTTTCACAGTGTTGACCAGCGGAGCGCTTCAATGTCAGTACACCCATTGACAGTGTAGACCAGCGGAGGGCTTCAATGTCAGTACACCCGTTCACAGTGTAGACCAGCGGAGGGCTTCAATGTCAGTACACCCGTTCACAGTGTAGACCAGCGGAGGGCTTCAATGTCAGTACACCCATTCACACAGTGTAGACCAGCGGAGGGCTTCAATGTCAGTACACCCGTTCACAGTGTAGACCAGCGGAGGGCTTCAATGTCAGTACACCCGTTCACAGTGTTGACCAGCGGAGGACTTCAATATCAGTACACCCATTCACACAGTGTAGACCAGCGGAGGGTTTCAATGTCAGTACACCAGTTCACAGTGTAGACCAGCGGAGGGCTTCAAATGCAGTACACCCGATCACACAGTGTTGAACAGCGGAGGTCTTCAATGTCAGTACACCCTTTCACAGTGTTGACCAGCGGAGGGCTTCAATGTCAGTACACCCATTCACAGTGTAGACCAGCGGAGGGCTTCAATGTCAGTACACCCGTTCACAGTGTAGACCAGCGGAGGGCTTCAATGTCAATACACCCGTTCACAGTGTAGACCAGCGGAGGGATTCAATGTCAGTACACCAGTTCACAGTGTAGACCAGCGGAGGGCTTCAAATGCAGTACACCCGTTCACAGTGTAGACCAGCGGAGGGCTTCAACGTCAGTACACCCGTTCACACAGTGTTGACCAGCGGAGGGCTTCAATGTCAGTGCACCCTTTCACAGTGTTGACCAGCGGATGGCTTCAATGTCAGTACACCCATTCACAGTGTAGACCAGCGGAGGGCTTCAATGTCAGTACACCCGTTCACAGTGTAGACCAGCGGAGGGCTTCAATGTCAGTACACCCGTTCACAGTGTAGACCAGCGGAGGGCTTCAATGTCAGTACACCCGTTCACAGTGTTGACCAGCGGAGGGCTTCAATGTCAGTACACCCGTTCACAGTGTAGACCAGCGGAGGGCTTCAATGTCAGTACACCCATTCACACAGTGTAGACCAGCGGAGGGCTTCAATGTCAGTACACCCGTTCACAGTGTAGACCAGCGGAGGGCTTCAATGTCAGTACACCCGTTCACAGTGTTGACCAGCGGAGGGCTTCAATGTCAGTACACCCGTTCACAGTGTTGACCAGCGGAGGGCTTCAATGTCAGTACACCCATTCACAGTGTAGACCAGCGGAGTGCTTCAATGTCAGTACACCCGTTCACAGTGTAGACCAGCGGAGGGCTTCAATGTCAGTACACCCGTTCACAGTGTAGACCAGCGGAGGGCTTCAATGTCAGTACACCCGTTCACAGTGTTGACCAGCGGAGGGCTTCAATGTCAGTACACCCGTTCACAGTGTAGACCAGCGGAGGGCTTCAATGTCAGTACACCCATTCACACAGTGTAGACCAGCGGAGGGCTTCAATGTCAGTACACCCGTTCACAGTGTAGACCAGCGGAGGGCTTCAATGTCAGTACACCCGTTCACAGTGTTGACCAGCGGAGGGCTTCAATATCAGTACACCCATTCACACAGTGTAGACCAGCAGAGGGCTTCAATGTCAGTACACCCGTTCACAGTGTTGACCAGCGGAGGGCTTCAATGTCAGTACACCCGTTCACAGTGTAGACCAGCGGAGGGCTTCAATGTCAGTACACCCATTCACACAGTGTAGACCAGCGGAGGGCTTCAATGTCAGTACACCCGTTCACAGTGTAGACCAGCGGAGGGCTTCAATGTCAGTACACCCGTTCACAGTGTTGACCAGCGGAGGGCTTCAATATTAGTACACCCATTCACACAGTGTAGACCAGCAGAGGGCTTCAATGTCAGTACACCCGTTCACAGTGTTGACCAGCAGAGGGCTTCAATGTCAATACACCCGTTCACAGATTCGACCAGCGGAGGGCTTCAATGTCAGTACACCAGTTCACAGTGTAGACCAGCGGAGGGCTTCAATGTCAGTACACCCGTTCACAGTGTAGACCAGCGGAGGGCTTCAATGTCAGTACACCCATTCACACAGTGTAGACCAGCGGAGGGCTTCAATGTCAGTACACCCGTTCACAGTGTAGACCAGCGGAGGGCTTCAATGTCAGTACACCCGTTCACAATGTTGACCAGCGGAGGGCTTCAATGTCAGTACACCCATTCACACAGTGTAGACCAGCAGAGTGCTTCAATGTCAGTACACCCGTTCACAGTGTTGACCAGCAGAGGGCTTCAATGTCAATACACCCGTTCACAGTATAGACCAGCGGACTGCTTCAATGTCAGTACAACCGTTCACAGTGTAGACCAGCGTAGGGCTTCAATGTCAGTACACCCATTCACACAGTGTAGACCAGCGGAGGGCTTCAATGTCAGTACACCCATTCACACAGTGTAGACCAGCAGAGGGCTTCAATGTCTGTACACCCGTTCACAGTGTTGACCAGCAGAGGGCTTCAATGTCAATACACCCGTTCACAGTGTAGACCAGCGGAGGGATTCAATGTCAGTACACCCTATCACAGTGTTGACCAGCGGAGGGCTTCAATGTCAGTACACCCATTGACAGTGTAGACCAGCGGAGGGCTTCAATGTCAGTACACCCGTTCACAGTGTAGACCAGCGGAGGGCTTCAATGTCAGTACACCCGTTCACAGTGTAGACCAGCGGAGGGCTTCAATGTCAGTACACCCATTCACGCAGTGTAGACCAGCGGAGGGCTTCAATGTCAGTACACCCGTTCACAGTGTAGACCAGCGGAGGGCTTCAATGTCAGTACACCCGTTCACAGTGTTGACCAGCGGAGGGCTTCAATATCAGTACACCCATTCACACAGTGTAGACCAGCAGAGGGCTTCAATGTCAGTACACCCGTTCACAGTGTTGACCAGCAGAGGGCTTCAATGTCAATACACCCGTTCACAGATTCGACCAGCGGAGGGCTTCAATGTCAGTACACCAGTTCACAGTGTAGACCAGCGGAGGGCTTCAAATGCAGTACACCCGTTCACACAGTGTTGACCAGCGGAGGTCTTCAATGTCAGTACACCCTTTCACAGTGTTGACCAGCGGAGGGCTTCAATGTCAGTACACCCATTCACACAGTGTAGACCAGCGGAGGGCTTCAATGTCAGTACACCCGTTCACAGTGTAGACCAGCGGAGGGCTTCAATGTCAGTACACCCGTTCACAGTGTTGACCAGCGGAGGGCTTCAATATCAGTACACCCATTCACACAGTGTAGACCAGCAGAGGGCTTCAATGTCAGTACACCCGTTCACAGTGTTGACCAGCAGAGGGCTTCAATGTCAATACACCCGTTCACAGATTCGACCAGCGGAGGGCTTCAATGTCAGTACACCAGTTCACAGTGTAGACCAGCGGAGGGCTTCAAATGCAGTACACCCGTTCACACAGTGTTGACCAGCGGAGGTCTTCAATGTCAGTACACCCTTTCACAGTGTTGACCAGCGGAGGGCTTCAATGTCAGTACAACCATTCACAGTGTAGACCAGCGGAGGGCTTCAATGTCAGTACACCCGTTCACAGTGTAGACCAGCGGAGGGCTTCAATGTCAATACACCCGTTCACAGTGTAGACCAGCGGAGGGATTCAATGTCAGTACACCAGTTCACAGTGTAGACCAGCGGAGGGCTTCAAATGCAGTACACCCGTTCACAGTGTAGACCAGCGGAGGGCTTCAACGTCAGTACACCCGTTCACACAGTGTTGACCAGCGGAGGGCTTCAATGTCAGTGCACCCTTTCACAGTGTTGACCAGCGGAGGGCTTCAATGTCAGTACACCCATTCACAGTGTAGACCAGCGGAGGGCTTCAATGTCAGTACACCCGTTCACAGTGTAGACCAGCGGAGGGCTTCAATGTCAGTACACCCATTCACAGTGTAGACCAGCGGAGTGCTTCAATGTCAGTACACCCGTTCACAGTGTAGACCAGCGGAGGGCTTCAATGTCAGTACACCCGTTCACAGTGTAGACCAGCGGAGGGCTTCAATGTCAGTACACCCGTTCACAGTGTTGACCAGCGGAGGGCTTCAATGTCAGTACACCCGTTCACAGTGTAGACCAGCGGAGGGCTTCAATGTCAGTACACCCATTCACACAGTGTAGACCAGCGGAGGGCTTCAATGTCAGTACACCCGTTCACAGTGTAGACCAGCGGAGGGCTTCAATGTCAGTACACCCGTTCACAGTGTTGACCAGCGGAGGGCTTCAATATCAGTACACCCATTCACACAGTGTAGACCAGCAGAGGGCTTCAATGTCAGTACACCCGTTCACAGTGTTGACCAGCGGAGGGCTTCAATGTCAGTACACCCGTTCACAGTGTAGACCAGCGGAGGGCTTCAATGTCAGTACACCCATTCACACAGTGTAGACCAGCGGAGGGCTTCAATGTCAGTACACCCGTTCACAGTGTAGACCAGCGGAGGGCTTCAATGTCAGTACACCCGTTCACAGTGTTGACCAGCGGAGGGCTTCAATATTAGTACACCCATTCACACAGTGTAGACCAGCAGAGGGCTTCAATGTCAGTACACCCGTTCACAGTGTTGACCAGCAGAGGGCTTCAATGTCAATACACCCGTTCACAGATTCGACCAGCGGAGGGCTTCAATGTCAGTACACCAGTTCACAGTGTAGACCAGCGGAGGGCTTCAATGTCAGTACACCCGTTCACAGTGTAGACCAGCGGAGGGCTTCAATGTCAGTACACCCATTCACACAGTGTAGACCAGCGGAGGGCTTCAATGTCAGTACACCCGTTCACAGTGTAGACCAGCGGAGGGCTTCAATGTCAGTACACCCGTTCACAATGTTGACCAGCGGAGGGCTTCAATGTCAGTACACCCATTCACACAGTGTAGACCAGCAGAGTGCTTCAATGTCAGTACACCCGTTCACAGTGTTGACCAGCAGAGGGCTTCAATGTCAATACACCCGTTCACAGTATAGACCAGCGGACTGCTTCAATGTCAGTACAACCGTTCACAGTGTAGACCAGCGTAGGGCTTCAATGTCAGTACACCCATTCACACAGTGTAGACCAGCGGAGGGCTTCAATGTCAGTACACCCATTCACACAGTGTAGACCAGCAGAGGGCTTCAATGTCTGTACACCCGTTCACAGTGTTGACCAGCAGAGGGCTTCAATGTCAATACACCCGTTCACAGTGTAGACCAGCGGAGGGATTCAATGTCAGTACACCCTTTCACAGTGTTGACCAGCGGAGGGCTTCAATGTCAGTACACCCATTGACAGTGTAGACCAGCGGAGGGCTTCAATGTCAGTACACCCGTTCACAGTGTAGACCAGCGGAGGGCTTCAATGTCAGTACACCCGTTCACAGTGTAGACCAGCGGAGGGCTTCAATGTCAGTACACCCATTCACGCAGTGTAGACCAGCGGAGGGCTTCAATGTCAGTACACCCGTTCACAGTGTAGACCAGCGGAGGGCTTCAATGTCAGTACACCCGTTCACAGTGTTGACCAGCGGAGGGCTTCAATATCAGTACACCCATTCACACAGTGTAGACCAGCAGAGGGCTTCAATGTCAGTACACCCGTTCACAGTGTTGACCAGCAGAGGGCTTCAATGTCAATACACCCGTTCACAGATTCGACCAGCGGAGGGCTTCAATGTCAGTACACCAGTTCACAGTGTAGACCAGCGGAGGGCTTCAAATGCAGTACACCCGTTCACACAGTGTTGACCAGCGGAGGTCTTCAATGTCAGTACACCCTTTCACAGTGTTGACCAGCGGAGGGCTTCAATGTCAGTACACCCATTCACACAGTGTAGACCAGCGGAGGGCTTCAATGTCAGTACACCCGTTCACAGTGTAGACCAGCGGAGGGCTTCAATGTCAGTACACCCGTTCACAGTGTTTACCAGCGGAGGGCTTCAATATCAGTACACCCATTCACACAGTGTAGACCAGCAGAGGGCTTCAATGTCAGTACACCCGTTCACAGTGTTGACCAGCAGAGGGCTTCAATGTCAATACACCCGTTCACAGATTCGACCAGCGGAGGGCTTCAATGTCAGTACACCAGTTCACAGTGTAGACCAGCGGAGGGCTTCAAATGCAGTACACCCGTTCACACAGTGTTGACCAGCGGAGGTCTTCAATGTCAGTACACCCTTTCACAGTGTTGACCAGCGGAGGGCTTCAATGTCAGTACAACCATTCACAGTGTAGACCAGCGGAGGGCTTCAATGTCAGTACACCCGTTCACAGTGTAGACCAGCGGAGGGCTTCAATGTCAATACACCCGTTCACAGTGTAGACCAGCGGAGGGATTCAATGTCAGTACACCAGTTCACAGTGTAGACCAGCGGAGGGCTTCAAATGCAGTACACCCGTTCACAGTGTAGACCAGCGGAGGGCTTCAACGTCAGTACACCCGTTCACACAGTGTTGACCAGCGGAGGGCTTCAATGTCAGTGCACCCTTTCACAGTGTTGACCAGCGGAGGGCTTCAATGTCAGTACACCCATTCACAGTGTAGACCAGCGGAGGGCTTCAATGTCAGTACACCCGTTCACAGTGTAGACCAGCGGAGGGCTTCAATGTCAGTACACCCGTTCACAGTGTAGACCAGCGGAGGGCTTCAATGTCAGTACACCCGTTCACAGTGTTGACCAGCGGAGGGCTTCAATGTCAGTACACCCGTTCACAGTGTAGACCAGCGGAGGGCTTCAATGTCAGTACACCCATTCACACAGTGTAGACCAGCGGAGGGCTTCAATGTCAGTACACCCGTTCACAGTGTAGACCAGCGGAGGGCTTCAATGTCAGTACACCCGTTCACAGTGTTGACCAGCGGAGGGCTTCAATATCAGTACACCCATTCACACAGTGTAGACCAGCAGAGGGCTTCAATGTCAGTACACCCGTTCACAGTGTTGACCAGCGGAGGGCTTCAATGTCAGTACACCCGTTCACAGTGTAGACCAGCGGAGGGCTTCAATGTCAGTACACCCATTCACACAGTGTAGACCAGCGGAGGGCTTCAATGTCAGTACACCCGTTCACAGTGTAGACCAGCGGAGGGCTTCAATGTCAGTACACCCGTTCACAGTGTTGACCAGCGGAGGGCTTCAATATCAGTACACCCATTCACACAGTGTAGACCAGCAGAGGGCTTCAATGTCAGTACACCCGTTCACAGTGTTGACCAGCAGAGGGCTTCAATGTCAATACACCCGTTCACAGATTCGACCAGCGGAGGGCTTCGATGTCAGTACACCAGTTCACAGTGCAGACCAGCGGAGGGCTTCAATGTCAGTACACCCGTTCACAGTGTAGACCAGCGGAGGGCTTCAATGTCAGTACACCCGTTCACAGTGTTGACCAGCGGAGGGCTTCAATATCAGTACACCCATTCACACAGTGTAGACCAGCAGAGGGCTTCAATGTCAGTACACCCGTTCACTGTGTTGAACAGCAGAGGTCTTCAATGTCAATACACCCGTTCACAGATTCGTCCAGCTTCAACGTCAGTACACCCGTTCACACAGTGTTGACCAGCGGCGGGCTTCAATGTCAGTACACCCTTTCACAGTGTTGACCAGCGGAGGGCTTCAATGTCAGTACACCCATTGACAGTGTAGACCAGCGGAGGGCTTCAATGTCAGTACACCCGTTCACAGTGTAGACCAGCGGAGGGCTTCAATGTCAGTACACCCGTTCACAGTGTAGACCAGCGGAGGGCTTCAATGTCAGTACACCCATTCACACAGTGTAGACCAGCGGAGGGCTTCAATGTCAGTACACCCGTTCACAGTGTAGAACAGCGGAGGGCTTCAATGTCAGTACACCCGTTCACAGTGTTGACCAGCGGAGGGCATCAATATCAGTACACCCATTCACACAGTATAGACCAGCAGAGGGCTTCAATGTCAGTCCACCCGTTCACAGTGTTGACCAGCAGAGGGCTTCAATGTCAATACACCCGTTCACAGATTCGACCAGCGGAGGGCTTCAATGTCAGTACACCAGTTCACAGTGTAGACCAGCGGAGGGCTTCAAATGCAGTACACCCGTTCACAGTGTAGACCAGCGGAGGGCTTCAATGTCAGTACACCCATTCACACAGTGTAGACCAGCGGAGGGCTTCAATGTCAGTACACCCGTTCACAGTGTAGTCCAGCGGAGGGCTTCAATGTCAGTACACCCGTTCACAGTGTTGACCAGCGGAGGGCTTCAATATCAGTACACCCATTCACACAGTGTAGACCAGCAGAGGGCTTCAATGTCAGTACACACGTTCACAGTGTTGACCAGCAGAGGGCTTCAATGTCAATACACCCGTTCACAGATTCGACCAGCGCAGGGCTTCAATATCAGTACACCCGTTCACAGTGTAGACCAGCGGAGGGCTTCAACGTCAGTACACCCGTTCACACAGTGTAGACCAGCGGAGGGCTTCAATGTCAGTACACCCGTTCACAGTGTAGATCAGCGGAGGGCTTCAATGTCAGTACACCCGTTCACAGTGTTGACCAGCGGAGGGCTTCAATATCAGAACACCAATTCACACAGTGTAGACCAGCAGAGGGCTTCAATGTCAGTACACCCGTTCACAGTGTTAACCAGCAGAGGGCTTCAATGTCAATACACACGTTCACAGATTCGAACAGCGGAGGGCTTCAATGTCAGTACACCCGTTCACACAGTGTTGACCAGCGGAGGGCTTCAATGTCAGTATACCCTTTCACAGTGTTGACCAGCGGAGGGCTTCAATGTTAGTACACCAGTTCACAGTGTAGACCAGCGGAGGGCTTCAAATGCAGTACACCCGTTCACAGTGTAGACCAGCGGAGGGCTTCAACGTCAGTACACCCGTTCACACAGTGTTGACCAGCGGAGGGCTTCAATGTCAGTACACCCTTTCACAGTGTTGACCAGCGGAGGGCTTCAATGTCAGTACACCCATTCACAGTGTAGACCAGCGGAGGGCTTCAATGTCAGTACACCCGTTCACAGTGTAGACCAGCGGAAGGCTTCAATGTCAGTACACCCGTTCACAGTGTAGACCAGCGGAGGGCTTCAATGTCAGTACACCCGCTCACAGTGTTGACCAGCGGAGGGCTTCAATGTCAGTACACCCGTTCACAGTGTAGACCAGCGGAGGGCTTCAATGTCAGTACACTCATTCACACAGTGTAGACCAGCGGAGGGCTTCAATGTCAGTACACCCGTTCACAGTGTTGAACAGCAGAGGGCTTCAATGTCAATACACCCGTTCACAGATTCGACCAGCGGAGGGCTTCAATGTCAGTACACCACTTCACAGTGTAGACCAGCGGAGGGCTTCAAATGCAGTACACCCGTTCACAGTGTAGACCAGCGGAGGGCTTCAACGTCAGTACACACTTTCACACAGTGTTGACCAGCGGAGGGCTTCAATGTCAGTACACCCATTCACAGTGTAGACCAGTGGAGGGCTTCAATGTCAGTACACCCGTTCACAGTGTAGACCATCGGAGGGCTTCAATGTCAGTACACCCGTTCACAGTGTAGACCAGCGGAGGGCTTCAATGTCAGTACACCCGTTCACAGTGTTGACCAGCGGACGGCTTCAATATCAGTACACCCATTCACACAGTGTAGACCAGCAGAGGGCTTCAATGTCAGTACACCCGTTCACAGTGTTGACCAGCAGAGGGCTTCAATGTCAATACACCCGTTCACAGTGTAGACCAGCGGAGGGATTCAATGTCAGTACACCAGTTCACAGTGTAGACCAGCGGAGGGCTTCAAATGCAGTACACCCGTTCACAGTGTAGACCAGCGGAGGGCTTCAACGTCAGTACACCCGTTCACACAGTGTTGACCAGCGGAGGGCTTCAATGTCAGTACACCCTTTCACAGTGTTGACCAGCGGAGGGCTTCAATGTCAGTTCACCCATTGACAGTGTAGACCAGCGGAGGGCTTCAATGTCAGTACACCCGTTCACAGTGTAGACCAGCGGAGGGCTTCAATGTCAGTACACCCGTTCACAGTGTAGACCAGCGGAGTGCTTCAATGTCAGTACACCCATTCACACAGTGTAGACCAGCGGAGGGCTTCAATGTCAGTCCACCCGTTCACAGTGTTGACCAGCAGAGGGCTTCAATGTCAATACACCCGTTCACAGATTCGACCAGCGGAGGGCTTCAATGTCAGTACACCAGTTCACAGTGTAGACCAGCGGAGGGCTTCAAATGCAGTACACCCGTTCACAGTGTAGACCAGCGGAGGGCTTCAATGTCAGTACACCCATTCACACAGTGTAGACCAGCGGAGGGCTTCAATGTCAGTACACCCGTTCACAGTGTAGACCAGCGGAGGGCTTCAATGTCAGTACACCCGTTCACAGTGTTGACCAGCGGAGGGCTTCAATATCAGTACACCCATTCACACAGTGTAGACCAGCAGAGGGCTTCAATGTCAGTACACACGTTCACAGTGTTGACCAGCAGAGGGCTTCAATGTCAATACACCCGTTCACAGATTCGACCAGCGCAGGGCTTCAATGTCAGTACACCCGTTCACAGTGTAGACCAGCGGAGGGCTTCAACGTCAGTAAACCCGTTCACACAGTGTAGACCAGCGGAGGGCTTCAATGTCAGTACACCCGTTCACAGTGTAGACCAGCGGAGGGCTTCAATGTCAGTACACCCGTTCACAGTGTTGACCAGCGGAGGGCTTCAATATCAGAACACCCATTCACACAGTGTAGACCAGCAGAGGGCTTCAATGTCAGTACACCCGTTCACAGTGTTGACCAGCAGAGGGCTTCAATGTCAATACACACGTTCACAGATTCGACCAGCGGAGTGCTTCAATGTCAGTACACCCGTTCACAGTGTAGACCAGCGGAGGGCTTCAACGTCAGTACACCCGTTCACACAGTGTTGACCAGCGGAGGGCTTCAATGTCAGTATACCCTTTCACAGTGTTGACCAGCGGAGGGCTTCAATGTTAGTACACCAGTTCACAGTGTAGACCAGCGGAGGGCTTCAAATGCAGTATACCCGTTCACAGTGTAGACCAGCGGAGGGCTTCAACGTCAGTACACCCGTTCACACAGTGTTGACCAGCGGAGGGCTTCAATGTCAGTACACCCGTTCACAGTGTTGACCAGCGGACGGCTTCAATATCAGTACACCCATTCACACAGTGTAGACCAGCAGAGGGCTTCAATGTCAGTACACCCGTTCACAGTGTTGACCAGCAGAGGGCTTCAATGTCAATACACCCGTTCACAGTGTAGACCAGCGGAGGGATTCAATGTCAGTACACCAGTTCACAGTGTAGACCAGCGGAGGGCTTCAAATGCAGTACACCCGTTCACAGTGTAGACCAGCGGAGGGCTTCAACGTCAGTACACCCGTTCACACAGTGTTGACCAGCGGAGGGCTTCAATGTCAGTACACCCTTTCACAGTGTTGACCAGCGGAGGGCTTCAATGTCAGTACACCCATTGACAGTGTAGACCAGCGGAGGGCTTCAATGTCAGTACACCCGTTCACAGTGTAGACCAGCGGAGGGCTTCAATGTCAGTACACCCGTTCACAGTGTAGACCAGCGGAGGGCTTCAATGTCAGTACACCCATTCACACAGTGTAGACCAGCGGAGGGCTTCAATGTCAGTCCACCCGTTCACAGTGTTGACCAGCAGAGGGCTTCAATGTCAATACACCCGTTCACAGATTCGACCAGCGGAGGGCTTCAATGTCAGTACACCAGTTCACAGTGTAGACCAGCGGAGGGCTTCAAATGCAGTACACCCGTTCACAGTGTAGACCAGCGGAGGGCTTCAATGTCAGTACACCCATTCACAGTGTTGACCAGCGGAGGGCTTCAATGTCAGTACACCCGTTCACAGTGTAGACCAGCGGAGGGCTTCAATGTCAGTACACCCGTTCACAGTGTTGACCAGCGGAGGGCTTCAATATCAGTACACCCATTCACACAGTGTAGACCAGCAGAGGGCTTCAATGTCAGTACACACGTTCACAGTGTTGACCAGCAGAGGGCTTCAATGTCAATACACCCGTTCACAGATTCGACCAGCGCAGGGCTTCAATGTCAGTACACCCGTTCACAGTGTAGACCAGCGGAGGGCTTCAACGTCAGTAAACCCGTTCACACAGTGTAGACCAGCGGAGGGCTTCAATGTCAGTACACCCGTTCACAGTGTAGACCAGCGGAGGGCTTCAATGTCAGTACACCCGTTCACAGTGTTGACCAGCGGAGGGCTTCAATATCAGAACACCCATTCACACAGTGTAGACCAGCAGAGGGCTTCAATGTCAGTACACCCGTTCACAGTGTTGACCAGCAGAGGGCTTCAATGTCAATACACACGTTCACAGATTCGACCAGCGGAGTGCTTCAATGTCAGTACACCCGTTCACAGTGTAGACCAGCGGAGGGCTTCAACGTCAGTACACCCGTTCACACAGTGTTGACCAGCGGAGGGCTTCAATGTCAGTATACCCTTTCACAGTGTTGACCAGCGGAGGGCTTCAATGTTAGTACACCAGTTCACAGTGTAGACCAGCGGAGGGCTTCAAATGCAGTATACCCGTTCACAGTGTAGACCAGCGGAGGGCTTCAACGTCAGTACACCCGTTCACACAGTGTTGACCAGCGGAGGGCTTCAATGTCAGTACACCCTTTCACAGTGTTGACCAGCGGAGGGCTTCAATGTCAGTACACCCATTCACAGTGTAGACCAGCGGAGGGCTTCAATGTCAGTACACCCGTTCACAGTGTAGACCAGCGGAGGGCTTCAATGTCAGTACACCCGTTCACAGTGTAGACCAGCGGAGGGCTTCAATGTCAGTACACCCGTTCACAGTGTTGACCAGCGGAGGGCTTCAATGTCAGTACACCCGTTCACAGTGTAGACCAGCGGAGGGCTTCAATGTCAGTACACCCATTCACACAGTGTAGACCAGCGGAGGGCTTCAATGTCAGTACACCCGTTCACAGTGTTGAACAGCAGAGGGCTTCAATGTCAATACACCCGTTCACAGATTCGACCAGCGGAGGGCTTCAATGTCAGTACACCCTTTCACAGTGTTGACCAGCGGAGGGCTTCAATGTCAGTACACCCATTGACAGTGTAGACCAGCGGAGGGCTTCAATGTCAGTACACCCGTTCACAGTGTAGACCAGCGGAGGGCTTCAATGTCAGTACACCCGTTCACAGTGTAGACCAGCGGAGGGCTTCAATGTCAGTACACCCATTCACACAGTGTAGACCAGCGGAGGGCTTCAATGTCAGTACACCCGTTCACAGTGTAGACCAGCGGAGGGCTTCAATGTCAGTACACCCGTTCACAGTGTTGACCAGCGGAGGGCTTCAATATCAGTACACCCATTCACACAGTGTAGACCAGCAGAGGGCTTCAATGTCAGTACACCCGTTCACAGTGTTGACCAGCAGAGGGCTTCAATGTCAATACACCCGTTCACAGATTCGAACAGCGGAGGGCTTCAATGTCAGTACACCAGTTCACAGTGTAGACCAGTGGAGGGCTTCAAATGCAGTACACCCGTTCACAGTGTAGACCAGCGGAGGGCTTCAACGTCAGTACACCCGTTCACACAGTGTTGACCAGCGGAGGGCTTCAATGTCAGTACACCCTTTCACAGTGTTGACCAGCGGAGGGCTTCAATGTCAGTACACCCATTCACAGTGTAGACCAGCGGAGGGCTACAATGTCAGTACACCCGTTCACAGTGTAGACCAGCGGAGGGCTTCAATGTCAATACACCCGTTCACAGTGTAGACCAGCGGAGGGATTCAATGTCAGTACACCAGTTCACAGTGTAGACCAGCGGAGGGCTTCAAATGCAGTACACCCGCTCACAGTGTAGACCAGCAGAGGGCTTCAACGTCAGTACACCCGTTCACACAGTGTTGACCAGCGGAGGGCTTCAATGTCAGTGCACCCTTTCACAGTGTTGACCAGCGGAGCGCTTCAATGTCAGTACACCCATTCACAGTGTAGACCAGCGGAGTGCTTCAATGTCAGTACACCCGTTCACAGTGTAGACCAGCGGAGGGCTTCAATGTCAGTACACCCGTTCACAGTGTAGACCAGCGGAGGGCTTCAATGTCAGTACACCCGTTCACAGTGTTGACCAGCGGAGGGCTTCAATGTCAGTACACCCGTTCACAGTGTAGACCAGCGGAGAGCTTCAATGTCAGTACACCCATTCACACAGTGTAGACCAGCGGAGGGCTTCAATGTCAGTACACCCGTTCACAGTGTAGACCAGCGGAGGGCTTCAATGTCAGTACACCCGTTCACAGTGTTGACCAGCGGAGGGCTTCAATATCAGTACACCCATTCACACAGTGTAGACCAGCAGAGGGCTTCAATGTCAGTACACCCGTTCACAGTGTTGACCAGCGGAGGGCTTCAATGTCAGTACACCCGTTCACAGTGTAGACCAGCGGAGGGCTTCAATGTCAGTACACCCATTCACACAGTGTAGACCAGCGGAGGGCTTCAATGTCAGTACACCCGTTCACAGTGTAGACCAGCGGAGGGCTTCAATGTCAGTACACCCGTTCACAGTGTTGACCAGCGGAGGGCTTCAATATTAGTACACCCATTCACACAGTGTAGACCAGCAGAGGGCTTCAATGTCAGTACATCCGCTCACAGTGTTGACCAGCAGAGGGCTTCAATGTCAATACACCCGTTCACAGATTCGACCAGAGGAGGGCTTCAATGTCAGTACACCAGTTCACAGTGTAGACCAGCGGAGGGCTTCAATGTCAGTACACCCGTTCACAGTGTAGACCAGCGGAGGGCTTCAATGTCAGTACACCCATTCACACAGTGTAGACCAGCGGAGGGCTTCAATGTCAGTACACGCGTTCACAGTGTAGACCAGCGGAGGGCTTCAATGTCAGTACACCCGTTCACAATGTTGACCAGCGGAGGGCTTCAATGTCAGTACACCCATTCACACAGTGTAGACCAGCAGAGGGCTTCAATGTCAGTACACCCGTTCACAGTGTTGACCAGCAGAGGGCTTCAATGTCAATACACCCGTTCACAGTATAGACCAGCGGACGGCTTCAATGTCAGTACACCCGTTCACAGTGTAGACCAGCGTAGGGCTTCAATGACAGTACACCCATTCACACAGTGTAGACCAGCGGAGGGCTTCAATGTCAGTACACCCATTCACACAGTGTAGACCAGCAGAGGGCTTCAATGTCTGTACACCCGTTCACAGTGTTGACCAGCAGAGGGCTTCAATGTCAATACACCCGTTCACAGTGTAGACCAGCGGAGGGATTCAATGTCAGTACACCCTTTCACAGTGTTGACCAGCGGAGGGCTTCAATGTCAGTACACCCATTGACAGTGTAGACCAGCGGAGGGCTTCAATGTCAGTACACCCGTTCACAGTGTTGACCAGCAGAGGGCTTCAATGTCAATACACCCGTTCACAGTGTAGACCAGCGGAGGGATTCAATGTCAGTACACCCTTTCACAGTGTTGACCAGCGGAGGGCTTCAATGTCAGTACACCCATTGACAGTGTAGACCAGCGGAGGGCTTCAATGTCAGTACACCCGTTCACAGTGTAGACCAGCGGAGGGCTTCAATGTCAGTACACCCGTTCACAGTGTAGACCAGCGGAGGGCTTCAATGTCAGTACACCCATTCACACAGTGTAGACCAGCGGAGGGCTTCAATGTCAGTACACCCGTTCACAGTGTAGACCAGCGGAGGGCTTCAATGTCAGTACACCCGTTCACAGTGTTGACCAGCGGAGGACTTCAATATCAGTACACCCATTCACACAGTGTAGACCAGCAGAGGGCTTCAATGTCAGTACACCCGTTCACAGTGTTGACCAGCAGAGGGCTTCAATGTCAATACACCCGTTCACAGATTCGACCAGCGGAGGGCTTCAATGTCAGTACACCAGTTCACAGTGTAGACCAGCGGAGGGCTTCAAATGCAGTACACCCGTTCACACAGTGTTGAACAGCGGAGGTCTTCAATGTCAGTACACCCTTTCACAGTGTTGACCAGCGGAGGGCTTCAATGTCAGTACACCCATTCACAGTGTAGACCAGCGGAGGGCTTCAATGTCAGTACACCCGTTCACAGTGTAGACCAGCGGAGGGCTTCAATGTCAATACACCCGTTCACAGTGTAGACCAGCGGAGGGATTCAATGTCAGTACACCAGTTCACAGTGTAGACCAGCGGAGGGCTTCAAAAGCAGTACACCCGTTCACAGTGTAGACCAGCCGAGGGCTTCAACGTCAGTACACCCGTTCACACAGTGTTGACCAGCGGAGGGCTTCAATGTCAGTGCACCCTTTCACAGTGTTGACCAGCGGAGGGCTTCAATGTCAGTACACCCATTCACAGTGTAGACCAGCGGAGGGCTTCAATGTCAGTACACCCGTTCACAGTGTAGACCAGCGGAGGGCTTCAATGTCAGTACACCCATTCACACAGTGTAGACCAGCGGAGGGCTTCAATGTCAATACACCCGTTCACAGTGTAGACCAGCGGAGGGATTCAATGTCAGTACACCAGTTCACAGTGTAGACCAGCGGAGGGCTTCAAATGCAGTACACCCGCTCACAGTGTAGACCAGCGGAGGGCTTCAACGTCAGTACACCCGTTCACACAGTGTTGACCAGCGGAGGGCTTCAATGTCAGTGCACCCTTTCACAGTGTTGACCAGCGGAGGGCTTCAATGTCAGTACACCCATTCACAGTGTAGACCAGCGGAGTGCTTCAATGTCAGTACACCCGTTCACAGTGTAGACCAGCGGAGGGCTTCAATGTCAGTACACCCGTTCACAGTGTAGACCAGCGGAGGGCTTCAATGTCAGTACACCCGTTCACAGTGTTGACCAGCGGAGGGCTTCAATGTCAGTACACCCGTTCACAGTGTAGACCAGCGGAGAGCTTCAATGTCAGTACACCCATTCACACAGTGTAGACCAGCGGAGGGCTTCAATGTCAGTACACCCGTTCACAGTGTAGACCAGCGGAGGGCTTCAATGTCAGTACACCCGTTCACAGTGTTGACCAGCGGAGGGCTTCAATATCAGTACACCCATTCACACAGTGTAGACCAGCAGAGGGCTTCAATGTCAGTACACCCGTTCACAGTGTTGACCAGCGGAGGGCTTCAATGTCAGTACACCCGTTCACAGTGTAGACCAGCGGAGGGCTTCAATGTCAGTACACCCATTCACACAGTGTAGACCAGCGGAGGGCTTCAATGTCAGTACACCCGTTCACAGTGTAGACCAGCGGAGGGCTTCAATGTCAGTACACCCGTTCACAGTGTTGACCAGCGGAGGGCTTCAATATTAGTACACCCATTCACACAGTGTCGACCAGCAGAGGGCTTCAATGTCAGTACACCCGTTCACAGTGTTGACCAGCAGAGGGCTTCAATGTCAATACACCCGTTCACAGATTCGACCAGAGGAGGGCTTCAATGTCAGTACACCAGTTCACAGTGTAGACCAGCGGAGGGCTTCAATGTCAGTACACCCGTTCACAGTGTAGACCAGCGGAGGGCTTCAATGTCAGTACACCCATTCACACAGTGTAGACCAGCGGAGGGCTTCAATGTCAGTACACCCGTTCACAGTGTAGACCAGCGGAGGGCTTCAATGTCAGTACACCCGTTCACAATGTTGACCAGCGGAGGGCTTCAATGTCAGTACACCCATTCACACAGTGTAGACCAGCAGAGGGCTTCAATGTCAGTACACCCGTTCACAGTGTTGACCAGCAGAGGGCTTCAATGTCAATACACCCGTTCACAGTATAGACCAGCGGACGGCTTCAATGTCAGTACACCCGTTCACAGTGTAGACCAGCGTAGGGCTTCAATGACAGTACACCCATTCACACAGTGTAGACCAGCGGAGGGCTTCAATGTCAGTACACCCATTCACACAGTGTAGACCAGCAGAGGGCTTCAATGTCTGTACACCCGTTCACAGTGTTGACCAGCAGAGGGCTTCAATGTCAATACACCCGTTCACAGTGTAGACCAGCGGAGGGATTCAATGTCAGTACACCCTTTCACAGTGTTGACCAGCGGAGGGCTTCAATGTCAGTACACCCATTGACAGTGTAGACCAGCGGAGGGCTTCAATGTCAGTACACCCGTTCACAGTGTAGACCAGCGGAGGGCTTCAATGTCAGTACAACCGTTCACAGTGTAGACCAGCGGAGGGCTTCAATGTCAGTACACCCATTCACACAGTGTAGACCAGCGGAGGGCTTCAATGTCAGTACACCCGTTCACAGTGTAGACCAGCGGAGGGCTTCAATGTCAGTACACCCGTTCACAGTGTTGACCAGCGGAGGACTTCAATATCAGTACACCCATTCACACAGTGTAGACCAGCAGAGGGCTTCAATGTCAGTACACCCGTTCACAGTGTTGACCAGCAGAGGGCTTCAATGTCAATACACCCGTTAACAGATTCGACCAGCGGAGGGCTTCAATGTCAGTACACCAGTTCACAGTGTAGACCAGCGGAGGGCTTCAAATGCAGTACACCCGTTCACACAGTGTTGAACAGCGGAGGTCTTCAATGTCAGTACACCCTTTCACAGTGTTGACCAGCGGAGGGCTTCAATGTCAGTACACCCATTCACAGTGTAGACCAGCGGAGGGCTTCAATGTCAGTACACCCGTTCACAGTGTAGACCAGCGGAGGGCTTCAATGTCAATACACCCGTTCACAGTGTAGACCAGCGGAGGGATTCAATGTCAGTACACCAGTTCACAGTGTAGACCAGCGGAGGGCTTCAAATGCAGTACACCCGTTCACAGTGTAGACCAGCGGAGGGCTTCAACGTCAGTACACCCGTTCACACAGTGTTGACCAGCGGAGGGCTTCAATGTCAGTGCACCCTTTCACAGTGTTGACCAGCGGAGGGCTTCAATGTCAGTACACCCATTCACAGTGTAGACCAGCGGAGGGCTTCAATGTCAGTACACCCGTTCACAGTGTAGACCAGCGGAGGGCTTCAATGTCAGTACACCCGTTCACACAGTGTAGACCAGCGGAGGGCTTCAATGTCAGTACACCCGTTCACAGTGTTGACCAGCGGAGGGCTTCAATGTCAGTACACCCATTCACACAGTGTAGACCAGCGGAGGGCTTCAATGTCAGTACACCCGTTCACAGTGTTGACCAGCAGAGGGCTTCAATGTCAGTACACCCGTTTACAGTGTAGACCAGCGGAGGGCTTCAATGTCAGTACACCCGTTCACAGTGTAGACCAGCAGAGGGCTTCAATGTCAGTACACCCGTTCACAGTGTAGACCAGCGGAGGGCTTCAATGTCAGTACACCCGTTCACAGTGTCGACCAGCGGAGGGCTTCAAATGCAGTACACCCGTTCACAGTGTAGACCAGCAGAGGGCTTCAATGTCAGTACACCCGTTCACAGTGTAGACCAGCGGAGGGCTTCAATGTCAGTACACCCATTCACAGTGTTGACCAGCGGAGGGCTTCAATGTCAGTACACCCGTTCACAGTGTAGACCAGCGGAGGGCTTCAATGTCAGTACACCCGTTCACAGTGTAGACCAGCGGAGGGCTTCAATGTCAGTACACCCATTCACACAGTGTAGACCAGCGGAGGGCTTCAATGTCAGTACACCCGTTCACAGTGTAGACCAGCGGAGGGCTTCAATGTCAGTACACCCGTTCACAGTGTTGACGAGCGGACGGCTTCAATATCAGTACACCCATTCACACAGTGTAGACCAACAGAGGGCTTCAATGTCAGTACACCCGTTCACAGTGTTGACCAGCAGAGGGCTTCAATGTCAATACACCCGTTCACAGTGTAGACCAGCGGAGGGATTCAATGTCAGTACACCAGTTCACAGTGTAGACCAGCGGAGGGCTTCAAATGCAGTACACCCGTTCACAGTGTAGACCAGCGGAGGGCTTCAATGTCAGTACACCCGTTCACAATGTTGACCAGCGGAGGGCTTCAATGTCAGTACACCCGTTCACAGTGTAGACCAGCGGAGGGCTTCAATGTCAGTACACCCGTTCACAGTGTAGACCAGCGGAGGGCTTCAATGTCAGTACACCCGTTCACAGTGTTGACCAGCGGAGGGCTTCAATATCAGTACACCCATTCACACAGTGTAGACCAGCAGAGGGCTTCAATGTCAGTACACCCGTTCACAGTGTTGACCAGCAGAGGGCTTCAATGTCAATACACCCGTTCACAGATTCGACCAGCGGAGGGCTTCAATGTCAGTACACCAGTTCACAGTGCAGACCAGCGGAGGGCTTCAATGTCAGTACACCCATTCACACAGTGTAGACCAGCGGAGGGCTTCAATGTCAGTACACCCGTTCGCAGTGTAGACCAGCGGAGGGCTTCAATGTCAGTACACCCGTTCACAATGTTGACCAGCGGAGGGCTTCAATGTCAGTACACCCATTCACACAGTGTAGACCAGCAGAGGGCTTCAATGTCAGTACACCCGTTCACAGTGTTGACCAGCAGAGGGCTTCAATGTCAATACACCCGTTCACAGTGTAGACCAGCGGACGGCTTCAATGTCAGTACACCCGTTCACAGTGTAGACCAGCGTAGGGCTTCAATGTCAGTACACCCATTCACACAGTGTAGACCAGCGGAGGGCTTCAATGTCAGTACACCCGTTCACAGTGTTGACCAGCGGACGGCTTCAATGTCAGTACACCCATTCACACAGTGTAGACCAGCAGAGGGCTTCAATGTCAGTACACCCGTTAACAGTGTTGAAGAGCAGAGGGCTTCAATGTCAATACACCCGTTCACAGTGTAGACCAGCGGAGGGATTCAATGTCACTACACCAGTTCACAGTGTAGACCAGCGGAGGGCTTCAAATGCAGTACACCCGTTCACAGTGTAGACCAGCGGAGGGCTTCAACGTCAGTACACCCGTTCACACAGTGTTGACCAGCGGAGGGCTTCAATGTCAGTACACCCTTTCACAGTGTTGACCAGCGGAGGTCTTCAATGTCAGTACACCCATTCACAGTGTAGACCAGCGGAGGGCTTCAATGTCAGTACACCTGTTCAGAGTGTAGACCAGCGGAGGGCTTCAATGTCAGTACACCCGTTCACAGTGTAGACCAGCGGAGGGCTTCAATGTCAGTACACCCGTTCACAGTGTTGACCAGCGGAGGGCTTCAATGTCAGTACACCCGTTCACATTGTAGACCAGCGGAGGGCTTCAATGTCAGTACACCCATTCACACAGTGTAGACCAGCGGAGGGCTTCAATGTCAGTACACCCGTTCACAGTGTAGACCAGCGGAGGGCTTCAATGTCAGTACACCCGTTCACAGTGTTGACCATCGGAGGGCTTCAATATCAGTACACCCATTCACACAGTGTAGACCAGCAGAGGGCTTCAATGTCAGTACACCCGTTCACAGTGTTGACCAGCAGAGGTCTTCAATGTCAATACACCCGTTCACAGATTCGTCCAGCTTCAATGTCAGTACACCAGTTCACAGTGTAGACCAGCGGAGGGCTTCAAATGCAGTACACCCGTTCACAGTGTAGACCAGCGGAGGGCTTCAACGTCAGTACACCCGTTCACACAGTGTTGACCAGCGGAGGGCTTCAATGTCAGTACACCCATTCACAGTGTAGACCAGCGGAGGGCTTCAATGTCAGTACACCCGTTCACAGTGTAGACCAGCGGAGGGCTTCAATGTCAGTACACCCGTTCACAGTGTTGACCAGCGGAGGGCTTCAATATCAGTACACCCGTTCACAGTGTTGACCAGCGGACGGCTTCAATGTCAGTACACCCGTTCACAGTGTAGACCAGCGGAGGGCTTCAATGTCAGTAAACCCATTCACACAGTGTAGACCAGCGGAGGGCTTCAATGTCAGTACACCCGTTCACAGTGCTGAACAGCAGAGGGCTTCAATGTCAATACACCCGTTCACAGATTCGACCAGCGGAGGGCTTCAATGTCAGTACACCAGTTCACAGTGTAGACCAGCGGAGGGCTTCAAATGCAGTACACCCGTTCACAGTGTAGACCAGCGGAGGGCTTCAACGTCAGTACACCCGTTCACACAGTGTTGACCAGCGGAGGGCTTCAATGTCAGTACACCCATTCACAGTGTAGACCAGCGGAGGGCTTCAATGTCAGTACACCCGTTCACAGTGTAGACCAGCGGAGGGCTTCAATGTCAGTACACCCGTTCACAGTGTAGACCAGCGGAGGGCTTCAATGTCAGTACACCCGTTCACACTGTTGAACAGCGGACGGCTTCAATATCAGTACACCCATTCACACAGTGTAGACCAGCAGAGGGCTTCAATGTCAGTACACCCGTTCACAGTGTTGACCAGCAGAGGGCTTCAATGTCAATACACCCGTTCACAGTGTAGACCAGCGGAGGGATTCAATGTCAGTACACCAGTTCACAGTGTAGACCAGCGGAGGGCTTCAAATGCAGTACACCCGTTCACAGTGTAGACCAGCGGAGGGCTTCAACGTCAGTACACCCGTTCACACAGTGTTGACCAGCGGCGGGCTTCAATGTCAGTACACCCTTTCACAGTGTTGACCAGCGGAGGGCTTCAATGTCAGTACACCCATTGACAGTGTAGACCAGCGGAGGGCTACAATGTCAGTACACCCGTTCACAGTGTAGACCAGCGGAGGGCTTCAATGTCAGTACACCCGTTCACAGTGTAGACCAGCGGAGGGCTTCAATGTCAGTACACCCATTCACACAGTGTAGACCAGCGGAGGGCTTCAATGTCAGTACACCCGTTCACAGTGTAGACCAGCGGAGGGCTTCAATGTCAGTACACCCGTTCACAGTGTTGACCAGCGGAGGGCATCAATATCAGTACACCCATTCACACAGTATAGACCAGCAGAGGGCTTCAATGTCAGTCCACCCGTTCACAGTGTTGACCAGCAGAGGGCTTCAATGTCAATACACCCGTTCACAGATTCGACCAGCGGAGGGCTTCAATGTCAGTACACCAGTTCACAGTGTAGACCAGCGGAGGGCTTCAAATGCAGTACACCCGTTCACAGTGTAGACCAGCGGAGGGCTTCAATGTCAGTACACCCATTCACACAGTGTAGACCAGCGGAGGGCTTCAATGTCAGTACACCCATTCACACAGTGTAGACCAGCGGAGGGCTTCAATGTCAGTACACCCGTTCACAGTGTAGACCAGCGGAGGGCTTCAATGTCAGTACACCCGTTCACAGTGTTGACCAGCGGAGGGCTTCAATATCAGTACACCCATTCACACAGTGTAGACCAGCAGAGGGCTTCAATGTCAGTACACACGTTCACAGTGTAGACCAGCGGATGGCTTCAATGTCAGTACACCCGTTCACAGTGTTGACAAGCGGAGGGCTTCAATGTCAGTACACCCGTTCACAGTGTAGACCAGCGGAGGGCTTCAATGTCAGTACACCCATTCACACAGTGTAGACCAGCGGAGGGCTTCAATGTCAGTACACCCGTTCACAGTGTTGAACAGCAGAGGGCTTCAATGTCAATACACCCGTTCACAGATTCGACCAGCGGAGGGCTTCAATGTCAGTACACCAGTTCACAGTGTAGCCCAGCGGAGGGCTTCAAATGCAGTACACCCGTTCACAGTGTAGACCAGCGGAGGGCTTCAACGTCAGTACACCCGTTCACACAGTGTTGACCAGCGGAGGGCTTCAATGTCAGTACACCCATTCACAGTGTAGACCAGCGGAGGGCTTCAATGTCAGTACACCCGTTCACAGTGTAGACCAGCGGAGGGCTTCAATGTCAGTACACCCGTTCACAGTGTAGACCAGCGGAGGGCTTCAATGTCAGTACACCCGTTCACAGTGTAGACCAGCGGAGGGCTTCAATGTCAGTACACCCATTCACACAGTGTAGACCAGCGGAGGGCTTCAATGTCAGTACACCCGTTCACAGTGTAGACCAGCGGAGGGCTTCAATGTCAGTACACCCGTTCGCAGTGTTGACCAGCGGACGGCTTCAATATCAGTACACCCATTCACACAGTGTAGACCAGCAGAGGGCTTCAATGTCAGTACACCCGTTCACAGTGTAGACCAGCAGAGGGCTTCAATGTCAGTACACCCGTTCACAGTGTTAACCAGCAGAGGGGTTCAATGTCAATACACCCGTTCACAGTGTAGACCAGCGGAGGGATTCAATCTCAGTACACCAGTTCACAGTGTATACCAGCGGAGGGCTTCAAATGCAGTACACCCGTTCACAGTGTAGACCAGCGGAGGGCTTCAACGTCAGTACACCCGTTCACACAGTGTTGACCAGCGGAGGGCTTCAATGTCAGTACACCCTTTCACAGTGTTGACCAGCGGAGGGCTTCAATGTCAGTACACCCATTCACAGTGTAGACCAGCGGAGGGCTTCAATGTCAGTACACCCGTTCACAGTGTAGACCAGCGGAGGGCTTCAATGTCAGTACACCCGTTCACAGTGTAGACCAGCGGAGGGCTTCATTGTCAGTACACCCGTTCACAGTGTTGACCAGCGGACGGCTTCAATGTCAGTACACCCGTTCACAGTGTAGACCAGCGGAGGGCTTCAATGTCAGTACACCCATTCACACAGTGTAGACCAGCGGAGGGCTTCAATGTCAGTACACCCGTTCACAGTGCTGAACAGCAGAGGGCTTCAATGTCAATACACCCGTTCACAGATTCGACCAGCGGAGGGCTTCAATGTCAGTACACCAGTTCACAGTGTAGACCAGCGGAGGGCTTCAAATGCAGTACACCCGTTCACAGTGTAGACCAGTGGAGGGCTTCAACGTCAGTACACCCGTTCACACAGTGTTGACCAGCGGAGGGCTTCAATGTCAGTACACCCATTCACAGTGTAGACCAGCGGAGGGCTTCAATGTCAGTACACCCGTTCACAGTGTAGACCAGCGGAGGGCTTCAATGTCAGTACACCCGTTCACAGTGTAGACCAGCGGAGGGCTTCAATGTCAGTACACCCGTTCACACTGTTGAACAGCGGACGGCTTCAATATCAGTACACCCATTCACACAGTGTAGACCAGCAGAGGGCTTCAATGTCAGTACACCCGTTCACAGTGTTGACCAGCAGAGGGCTTCAATGTCAATACACCCGTTCACAGTGTAGACCAGCGGAGGGATTCAATGTCAGTACACCAGTTCACAGTGTAGACCAGCGGAGGGCTTCAAATGCAGTACACCCGTTCACAGTGTAGACCAGCGGAGGGCTTCAACGTCAGTACACCCGTTCACACAGTGTTGACCAGCGGCGGGCTTCAATGTCAGTACACCCTTTCACAGTGTTGACCAGCGGAGGGCTTCAATGTCAGTACACCCATTGACAGTGTAGACCAGCGGAGGGCATCAATGTCAGTACACCCGTTCACAGTGTAGACCAGCGGAGGGCTTCAATGTCAGTACACCCGTTCACAGTGTAGACCAGCGGAGGGCTTCAATGTCAGTACACCCATTCACACAGTGTAGACCAGCGGAGGGCTTCAATGTCAGTACACCCGTTCACAGTGTAGACCAGCGGAGGGCTTCAATGTCAGTACACCCGTTCACAGTGTTGACCAGCGGAGGGCATCAATATCAGTACACCCATTCACACAGTATAGACCAGCAGAGGGCTTCAATGTCAGTCCACCCGTTCACAGTGTTGACCAGCAGAGGGCTTCAATGTCAATACACCCGTTCACAGATTCGACCAGCGGAGGGCTTCAATGTCAGTACACCAGTTCACAGTGTAGACCAGCGGAGGGCTTCAAATGCAGTACACCCGTTCACAGTGTAGACCAGCGGAGGGCTTCAATGTCAGTACACCCATTCACACAGTGTAGACCAGCGGAGGGCTTCAATGTCAGTACACCCGTTCACAGTGTAGACCAGCGGAGGGCTTCAATGTCAGTACACCCGTTCACAGTGTTGACCAGCGGAGGGCTTCAATATCAGTACACCCATTCACACAGTGTAGACCAGCAGAGGGCTTCAATGTCAGTACACACGTTCACAGTGTTGACCAGCAGAGGGCTTCAATGTCAATACACCCGTTCACAGATTCGACCAGCGCAGGGCTTCAATGTCAGTACACCCGTTCACAGTGTAGACCAGCGGAGGGCTTCAACGTCAGTACACCCGTTCACACAGTGTAGACCAGCGGAGGGCTTCAATGTCAGTACACCCGTTCACAGTGTAGATCAGCGGAGGGCTTCAATGTCAGTACACCCGTTCACAGTGTTGACCAGCGGAGGGCTTCAATATCAGAACACCCATTCACACAGTGTAGACCAGCAGAGGGCTTCAATGTCAGTACACCCGTTCACAGTGTTAACCAGCAGAGGGCTTCAATGTCAATACACACGTTCACAGATTCGACCAGCGGAGGGCTTCAATGTCAGTACACCCGTTCACACAGTGTTGACCAGCGGAGGGATTCAATGTCAGTATACCCTTTCACAGTGTTGACCAGCGGAGGGCTTCAATGTTAGTACACCAGTTCACAGTGTAGACCAGCGGAGGGCTTCAAATGCAGTACACCCGTTCACAGTGTAGACCAGCGGAGGGCTTCAACGTCAGTACACCCGTTCACACAGTGTTGACCAGCGGAGGGCTTCAATGTCAGTACACCCTTTCACAGTGTTGACCAGCGGAGGGCTTCAATGTCAGTACACCCATTCACAGTGTAGACCAGCGGAGGGCTTCAATGTCAGTACACCCGTTCACAGTGTAGACCAGCGGAGGGCTTCAATGTCAGTACACCCGTTCACAGTGTAGACCAGCGGAGGGCTTCAATGTCAGTACACCCGTTCACAGTGTTGACCAGCGGAGGGCTTCAATGTCAGTACACCCGTTCACAGTGTAGACCAGCGGAGGGCTTCAATGTCAGTACACCCATTCACACAGTGTAGACCAGCGGAGGGCTTCAATGTCAGTACACCCGTTCACAGTGTTGAACAGCAGAGGGCTTCAATGTCAATACACCCGTTCACAGATTCGACCAGCGGAGGGCTTCAATGTCAGTACACCACTTCACAGTGTAGACCAGCGGAGGGCTTCAAATGCAGTACACCCGTTCACAGTGTAGACCAGCGGAGGGCTTCAACGTCAGTACACCCGTTCACACAGTGTTGACCAGCGGAGGGCTTCAATGTCAGTACACCCATTCACAGTGTAGACCAGTGGAGGGCTTCAATGTCAGTACACCCGTTCACAGTGTAGACCAGCGGAGGGCTTCAATGTCAGTACACCCGTTCACAGTGTAGACCAGCGGAGGGCTTCAATGTCAGTACACCCGTTCACAGTGTTGACCAGCGGACGGCTTCAATATCAGTACACCCATTCACACAGTGTAGACCAGCAGAGGGCTTCAATGTCAGTACACCCGTTCACAGTGTTGACCAGCAGAGGGCTTCAATGTCAATACACCCGTTCACAGTGTAGACCAGCGGAGGGATTCAATGTCAGTACACCAGTTCACAGTGTAGACCAGCGGAGGGCTTCAAATGCAGTACACCCGTTCACAGTGTAGACCAGCGGAGGGCTTCAACGTCAGTACACCCGTTCACACAGTGTTGACCAGCGGAGGGCTTCAATGTCAGTACACCCTTTCACAGTGTTGACCAGCGGAGGGCTTCAATGTCAGTACACCCATTGACAGTGTAGACCAGCGGAGGGCTTCAATGTCAGTACACCCGTTCACAGTGTAGACCAGCGGAGGGCTTCAATGTCAGTACACCCGTTCACAGTGTAGACCAGCGGAGGGCTTCAATGTCAGTACACCCATTCACACAGTGTAGACCAGCGGAGGGCTTCAATGTCAGTCCACCCGTTCACAGTGTTGACCAGCAGAGGGCTTCAATGTCAATACACCCGTTCACAGATTCGACCAGCGGAGGGCTTCAATGTCAGTACACCAGTTCACAGTGTAGACCAGCGGAGGGCTTCAAATGCAGTACACCCGTTCACAGTGTAGACCAGCGGAGGGCTTCAATGTCAGTACACCCATTCACACAGTGTAGACCAGCGGAGGGCTTCAATGTCAGTACACCCGTTCACAGTGTAGACCAGCGGAGGGCTTCAATGTCAGTACAGCCGTTCACAGTGTTGACCAGCGGAGGGCTTCAATATCAGTACACCCATTCACACAGTGTAGACCAGCAGAGGGCTTCAATGTCAGTACACACGTTCACAGTGTTGACCAGCAGAGGGCTTCAATGTCAATACACCCGTTCACAGATTCGACCAGCGCAGGGCTTCAATGTCAGTACACCCGTTCACAGTGTAGACCAGCGGAGGGCTTCAACGACAGTAAACCCGTTCACACAGTGTAGACCAGCGGAGGGCTTCAATGTCAGTACACCCGTTCACAGTGTAGACCAGCGGAGGGCTTCAATGTCAGTACACCCGTTCACAGTGTTGACCAGCGGAGGGCTTCAATATCAGAACACCCATTCACACAGTGTAGACCAGCAGAGGGCTTCAATGTCAGTACACCCGTTCACAGTGTTGACCAGCAGAGGGCTTCAATGTCAATACACACGTTCACAGATTCGACCAGCGGAGTGCTTCAATGTCAGTACACCCGTTCACAGTGTAGACCAGCGGAGGGCTTCAACGTCAGTACACCCGTTTACACAGTGTTGACCAGCGGAGGGCTTCAATGTCAGTATACCCTTTCACAGTGTTGACCAGCGGAGTGCTTCAATGTTAGTACACCAGTTCACAGTGTAGACCAGCGGAGGGCTTCAAATGCAGTACACCCGTTCACAGTGTAGACCAGCGGAGGGCTTCAACGTCAGTACACCCGTTCACACAGTGTTGACCAGCGGAGGGCTTCAATGTCAGTACACCCTTTCACAGTGTTGACCAGCGGAGGGCTTCAATGTCAGTACACCCATTCACAGTGTAGACCAGCGGAGGGCTTCAATGTCAGTACACCCGTTCACAGTGTAGACCAGCGGAGGGCTTCAATGTCAGTACACCCGTTCACAGTGTAGACCAGCGGAGGGCTTCAATGTCAGTACACCCGTTCACAGTGTTGACCAGCGGAGGGCTTCAATGTCAGTACACCCGTTCACAGTGTAGACCAGCGGAGGGCTTCAATGTCAGTACACCCATTCACACAGTGTAGACCAGCGGAGGGCTTCAATGTCAGTACACCCGTTCACAGTGTTGAACAGCAGAGGGCTTCAATGTCAATACACCCGTTCACAGATTCGACCAGCGGAGGGCTTCAATGTCAGTACACCACTTCACAGTGTAGACCAGCGGAGGGCTTCAAATGCAGTACACCCGTTCACAGTGTAGTCCAGCGGAGGGCTTCAACGTCAGTACACCCGTTCACACAGTGTTGACCAGCGGAGGGCTTCAATGTCAGTACACCCATTCACAGTGTAGACCAGTGGAGGGCTTCAATGTCAGTACACCCGTTCACAGTGTAGACCAGCGGAGGGCTTCAATGTCAGTACACCCGTTCACAGTGTAGACCAGCGGAGGGCTTCAATGTCAGTACACCCGTTCACAGTGTTGACCAGCGGACGGCTTCAATATCAGTACACCCATTCACACAGTGTAGACCAGCAGAGGGCTTCAATGTCAGTACACCCGTTCACAGTGTTGACCAGCAGAGGGCTTCAATGTCAATACACCCGTTCACAGTGTAGACCGGCGGAGGGATTCAATGTCAGTACACCAGTTCACAGTGTAGACCAGCGGAGGGCTTCAAATGCAGTACACCCGTTCACAGTGTAGACCAGCGGAGGGCTTCAACGTCAGTACACCCGTTCACACAGTGTTGACCAGCGGAGGGCTTCAATGTCAGTACACCCTTTCACAGTGTTGACCAGCGGAGGGCTTCAATGTCAGTACACCCATTGACAGTGTAGACCAGCGGAGGGCTTCAATGTCAGTACACCCGTTCACAGTGTAGACCAGCGGAGGGCTTCAATGTCAGTACACCCGTTCACAGTGTAGACCAGCGGAGGGCTTCAATGTCAGTACACCCATTCACACAGTGTAGACCAGCGGAGGGCTTCAATGTCAGTACACCCGTTCACAGTGTAGACCAGCGGAGGGCTTCAATGTCAGTACACCCGTTCACAGTGTTGACCAGCGGAGGGCTTCAATATCAGTACACCCATTCACACAGTGTAGACCAGCAGAGGGCTTCAATGTCAGTACACCCGTTCACAGTGTTGACCAGCAGAGGGCTTCAATGTCAATACACCCGTTCACAGATTCGACCAGCGGAGGGCTTCAATGTCAGTACACCAGTTCACAGTGTAGACCAGCGGAGGGCTTCAAATGCAGTACACCCGTTCACAGTGTAGACCAGCGGAGGGCTTCAACGTCAGTACACCCGTTCACACAGTGTTGACCAGCGGAGGGCTTCAATGTCAGTACACCCTTTCACAGTGTTGACCAGCGGAGGGCTTCAATGTCAGTACACCCATTCACAGTGTAGACCAGCGGAGGGCTACAATGTCAGTACACCCGTTCACAGTGTAGACCAGCGGAGGGCTTCAATGTCAATACACCCGTTCACAGTGTAGACCAGCGGAGGGATTCAATGTCAGTACACCAGTTCACAGTGTAGACCAGCGGAGGGCTTCAAATGCAGTACACCCGCTCACAGTGTAGACCAGCGGAGGGCTTCAACGTCAGTACACCCGTTCACACAGTGTTGACCAGCGGAGGGCTTCAATGTCAGTGCACCCTTTCACAGTGTTGACCAGCGGAGGGCTTCAATGTCAGTACACCCATTCACAGTGTAGACCAGCGGAGTGCTTCAATGTCAGTACACCCGTTCACAGTGTAGACCAGCGGAGGGCTTCAATGTCAGTACACCCGTTCACAGTGTAGACCAGCGGAGGGCTTCAATGTCAGTACACCCGTTCACAGTGTTGACCAGCGGAGGGCTTCAATGTCAGTACACCCGTTCACAGTGTAGACCAGCGGAGAGCTTCAATGTCAGTACACCCGTTCACAGTGTAGACCAGCGGAGGGCTTCAATGTCAGTACACCCGTTCACAGTGTTGACCAGCGGAGGGCTTCAATATCAGTACACCCATTCACACAGTGTAGACCAGCAGAGGGCTTCAATGTCAGTACACCCGTTCACAGTGTTGACCAGCGGAGGGCTTCAATGTCAGTACACCCGTTCACAGTGTAGACCAGCGGAGGGCTTCAATGTCAGTACACCCATTCACACAGTGTAGACCAGCGGAGGGCTTCAATGTCAGTACACCCGTTCACAGTGTAGACCAGCGGAGGGCTTCAATGTCAGTACACCCGTTCACAGTGTTGACCAGCGGAGGGCTTCAATATTAGTACACCCATTCACACAGTGTAGACCAGCAGAGGGCTTCAATGTCAGTACACCCGTTCACAGTGTTGACCAGCAGAGGGCTTCAATGTCAATACACCCGTTCACAGATTCGACCAGAGGAGGGCTTCAATGTCAGTACACCAGTTCACAGTGTAGACCAGCGGAGGGCTTCAATGTCAGTACACCCGTTCACAGTGTAGACCAGCGGAGGGCTTCAATGTCAGTACACCCATTCACACAGTGTAGACCAGCGGAGGGCTTCAATGTCAGTACACCCGTTCACAGTGTAGACCAGCGGAGGGCTTCAATGTCAGTACACCCGTTCACAATGTTGACCAGCGGAGGGCTTCAATGTCAGTACACCCATTCACACAGTGTAGACCAGCAGAGGGCTTCAATGTCAGTACACCCGTTCACAGTGTTGACCAGCAGAGGGCTTCAATGTCAATACACCCGTTCACAGTATAGACCAGCGGACGGCTTCAATGTCAGTACACCCGTTCACAGTGTAGACCAGCGTAGGGCTTCAATGTCAGTACACCCATTCACACAGTGTAGACCAGCGGAGGGCTTCAATGTCAGTACACCCATTCACACAGTGTAGACCAGCAGAGGGCTTCAATGTCTGTACACCCGTTCACAGTGTTGACCAGCAGAGGGCTTCAATGTCAATACACCCGTTCACAGTGTAGACCAGCGGAGGGATTCAATGTCAGTACACCCTTTCACAGTGTTGACCAGCGGAGGGCTTCAATGTCAGTACACCCATTGACAGTGTAGACCAGCGGAGGGCTTCAATGTCAGTACACCCGTTCACAGTGTAGACCAGCGGAGGGCTTCAATGTCAGTACACCCGTTCACATTGTAGACCAGCGGAGGGCGTCAATGTCAGTACACCCATTCACACAGTGTAGACCAGCGGAGGGCTTCAATGTCAGTACACCCGTTCACAGTGTAGACCAGCGGAGGGCTTCAATGTCAGTACACCCGTTCACAGTGTTGACCAGCGGAGGACTTCAACATCAGTACACCCATTCACACAGTGTAGACCAGCAGAGGGCTTCAATGTCAGTACACCCGTTCACAGTGTTGACCAGCAGAGGGCTTCAATGTCAATACACCCGTTCACAGATTCGACCAGCGGAGGGCTTCAATGTCAGTACACCAGTTCACAGTGTAGACCAGCGGAGGGCTTCAAATGCAGTACACCCGTTCACACAGTGTTGAACAGCGGAGGTCTTCAATGTCAGTACACCCTTTCACAGTGTTGACCAGCGGAGGGCTTCAATGTCAGTACACCCATTCACAGTGTAGACCAGCGGAGGGCTTCAATGTCAGTACACCCGTTCACAGTGTAGACCAGCGGAGGGCTTCAATGTCAATACACCCGTTCACAGTGTAGACCAGCGGAGGGATTCAATGTCAGTACACCAGTTCACAGTGTAGACCAGCGGAGGGCTTCAAATGCAGTACACCCGTTCACAGTGTAGACCAGAGGAGGGCTTCAACGTCAGTACACCCGTTCACACAGTGTTGACCAGCGGAGGGCTTCAATGTCAGTGCACCCTTTCACAGTGTTGACCAGCGGAGGGCTTCAATGTCAGTACACCCATTCACAGTGTAGACCAGCGGAGGGCTTCAATGTCAGTACACCCGTTCACAGTGTAGACCAGCGGAGGGCTTCAATGTCAGTACACCCGTTCACAGTGTAGAACAGCGGAGGGCTTCAATGTCAGTACACCCGTTCACAGTGTTGACCAGCGGAGGGCTTCAATGTCAGTACACCCGTTCACAGTGTAGACCAGCGGAGGGCTTCAATGTCAGTACACCCATTCACACAGTGTAGACCAGCGGAGGGCTTCAATGTCAGTACACCCGTTCACAGTGTAGACCAGCGGAGGGCTTCAATGTCAGTACACCCGTTCACAGTGTTGACCAGCGGAGGGCTTCAATGTCAGTACACCCGTTCACAGTGTTGACCAGCGGAGGGCTTCAATGTCAGTACACCCATTCACAGTGTAGACCAGCGGAGTGCTTCAATGTCAGTACACCCGTTCACAGTGTAGACCAGCGGAGGGCTTCAATGTCAGTACACCCGTTCACAGTGTAGACCAGCGGAGGGCTTCAATGTCAGTACACCCGTTCACAGTGTTGACCAGCGGAGGGCTTCAATGTCAGTACACCCGTTCACAGTGTAGACCAGCGGAGGGCTTCAATGTCAGTACACCCATTCACACAGTGTAGACCAGCGGAGGGCTTCAATGTCAGTACACCCGTTCACAGTGTAGACCAGCGGAGGGCTTCAATGTCAGTACACCCGTTCACAGTGTAGACCAGCGGAGGGCTTCAATGTCAGTACACCCGTTCACAGTGTTGACCAGCGGAGGGCTTCAATATCAGTACACCCATTCACACAGTGTAGACCAGCAGAGGGCTTCAATGTCAGTACACCCGTTCACAGTGTTGACCAGCGGAGGGCTTCAATGTCAGTACACCCGTTCACAGATTCGACCAGCGGAGGGCTTCAATGTCAGTACACCCATTCACACAGTGTAGACCAGCGGAGGGCTTCAATGTCAGTACACCCGTTCACAGTGTAGACCAGCGGAGGGCTTCAATGTCAGTACACCCGTTCACAGTGTTGACCAGCGGAGGGCTTCAATATTAGTACACCCATTCACACAGTGTAGACCAGCAGAGGGCTTCAATGTCAGTACACCCGTTCACAGTGTTGACCAGCAGAGGGCTTCAATGTCAATACACCCGTTCACAGATTCGACCAGCGGAGGGCTTCAATGTCAGTACACCAGTTCACAGTGTAGACCAGCGGAGGGTTTCAATGTCAGTACACCCGTTCACAGTGTAGACCAGCGGAGGGCTTCAATGTCAGTACACCCATTCACACAGTGTAGACCAGCGGAGGGCTTCAATGTCAGTACACCCGTTCACAGTGTAGACCAGCGGAGTGCTTCAATGTCAGTACACCCGTTCACAATGTTGACCAGCGGAGGGCTTCAATGTCAGTACACCCATTCACACAGTGTAGACCAGCAGAGGGCTTCAATGTCAGTACACCCGTTCACAGTGTTGACCAGCAGAGGGCTTCAATGTCAATACACCCGTTCACAGTATAGACCAGCGGACGGCTTCAATGTCAGTACACCCGTTCACAGTGTAGACCAGCGTAGGGCTTCAATGTCAGTACACCCATTCACACAGTGTAGACCAGCGGAGGGCTTCAATGTCAGTACACCCATTCACACAGTGTAGACCAGCAGAGGGCTTCAATGTCTGTACACCCGTTCACAGTGTTGACCAGCAGAGGGCTTCAATGTCAATACAACCGTTCACAGTGTAGACCAGCGGAGGGATTCAATGTCAGTACACCCTTTCACAGTGTTGACCAGCGGAGGGCTTCAATGTCAGTACACCCATTGACAGTGTAGACCAGCGGAGGGCTTCAATGTCAGTACACCCGTTCACAGTGTAGACCAGCGGAGGGCTTCAATGTCAGTACACCCGTTCACAGTGTAGACCAGCGGAGGGCTTCAATGTCAGTACACCCATTCACACAGTGTAGACCAGCGGAGGGCTTCAATGTCAGTACACCCGTTCACAGTGTAGACCAGCGGAGGGCTTCAATGTCAGTACACCCGTTCAGAGTGTTGACCAGCGGAGGGCTTCAATATCAGTACACCCATTCACACAGTGTAGACCAGCAGAGGGCTTCAATGTCAGTACACCCGTTCACAGTGTTGACCAGCAGAGGGCTTCAATGTCAGTACACCCGTTCACAGTGTAGACCAGCGGAGGGATTCAATGTCAGTACACCAGTTCACAGTGTAGACCAGCGGAGGGCTTCAAATGCAGTACACCCGTTCAAAGTGTAGACCAGCGGAGGGCTTCAACGTCAGTACACCCGTTCACACAGTGTTGACCAGCGGAGGGCTTCAATGTCAGTGCACCCTTTCACAGTGTTGACCAGCGGAGGGCTTCAATGTCAGTACACCCATTCACAGTGTAGACCAGCGGAGGGCTTCAATGTCAGTACACCCGTTCACAGTGTAGACCAGCGGAGGGCTTCAATGTCAGTACACCCGTTCACAGTGTAGACCAGCGGAGGGCTTCAATGTCAGTACACCCGTTCACAGTGTTGACCAGCGGAGGGCTTCAATGTCAGTACACCCGTTCACAGTGTAGACCAGCGGAGGGCTTCAATGTCAGTACACCCATTCACACAGTGTAGACCAGCGGAGGGCTTCAATGTCAGTACACCCGTTCACAGTGTAGACCAGCGGAGGGCTTCAATGTCAGTACACCCGTTCACAGTGTTGACCAGCGGAGGGCTTCAATGTCAGTACACCCGTTCACAGTGTTGACCAGCGGAGGGCTTCAATGTCAGTACACCCATTCACAGTGTAGACCAGCGGAGTGCTTCAATGTCAGTACACCCGTTCACAGTGTAGACCAGCGGAGGGCTTCAATGTCAGTACACCCGTTCACAGTGTAGACCAGCGGAGGGCTTCAATGTCAGTACACCCGTTCACAGTGTTGACCAGCGGAGGGCTTCAATGTCAGTACACCCGTTCACAGTGTAGACCAGCGGAGGGCTTCAATGTCAGTACACCCATTCACACAGTGTAGACCAGCGGAGGGCTTCAATGTCAGTACACCCGTTCACAGTGTAGACCAGCGGAGGGCTTCAATGTCAGTACACCCGTTCACAGTGTTGACCAGCGGAGGGCTTCAATATCAGTACACCCATTCACACAGTGTAGACCAGCAGAGGGCTTCAATGTCAGTACACCCGTTCACAGTGTTGACCAGCGGAGGGCTTCAATGTCAGTACACCCGTTCACAGTGTAGACCAGCGGAGGGCTTCAATGTCAGTACACCCATTCACACAGTGTAGACCAGCGGAGGGCTTCAATGTCAGTACACCCGTTCACAGTGTAGACCAGCGGAGGGCTTCAATGTCAGTACACCCGTTCACAGTGTTGACCAGCGGAGGGCTTCAATATTAGTACACCCATTCACACAGTGTAGACCAGCAGAGGGCTTCAATGTCAGTACACCCGTTCACAGTGTTGACCAGCAGAGGGCTTCAATGTCAATACACCCGTTCACAGATTCGACCAGCGGAGGGCTTCAATGTCAGTACACCAGTTCACAGTGTAGACCAGCGGAGGGCTTCAATGTCAGTACACCCGTTCACAGTGTAGACCAGCGGAGGGCTTCAATGTCAGTACACCCATTCACACAGTGTAGACCAGCGGAGGGCTTCAATGTCAGTACACCCGTTCACAGTGTAGACCAGCGGAGGGCTTCAATGTCAGTACACCCGTTCACAATGTTGACCAGCGGAGGGCTTCAATGTCAGTACACCCATTCACACAGTGTAGACCAGCAGAGTGCTTCAATGTCAGTACACCCGTTCACAGTGTTGACCAGCAGAGGGCTTCAATGTCAATACACCCGTTCACAGTATAGACCAGCGGACGGCTTCAATGTCAGTACAACCGTTCACAGTGTAGACCAGCGTAGGGCTTCAATGTCAGTACACCCATTCACACAGTGTAGACCAGCGGAGGGCTTCAATGTCAGTACACCCATTCACACAGTGTAGACCAGCAGAGGGCTTCAATGTCTGTACACCCGTTCACAGTGTTGACCAGCAGAGGGCTTCAATGTCAATACACCCGTTCACAGTGTAGACCAGCGGAGGGATTCAATGTCAGTACACCCTTTCACAGTGTTGACCAGCGGAGGGCTTCAATGTCAGTACACCCATTGACAGTGTAGACCAGCGGAGGGCTTCAATGTCAGTACACCCGTTCACAGTGTAGACCAGCGGAGGGCTTCAATGTCAGTACACCCGTTCACAGTGTAGACCAGCGGAGGGCTTCAATGTCAGTACACCCATTCACACAGTGTACACCAGCGGAGGGCTTCAATGTCAGTACACCCGTTCACAGTGTAGACCAGCGGAGGGCTTCAATGTCAGTACACCCGTTCACAGTGTTGACCAGCGGAGGGCTTCAATATCAGTACACCCATTCACACAGTGTAGACCAGCAGAGGGCTTCAATGTCAGTACACCCGTTCACAGTGTTGACCAGCAGAGGGCTTCAATGTCAATACACCCGTTCACAGATTCGACCAGCGGAGGGCTTCAATGTCAGTACACCAGTTCACAGTGTAGACCAGCGGAGGGCTTCAAATGCAGTACACCCGTTCACACAGTGTTGACCAGCGGAGGTCTTCAATGTCAGTACACCCTTTCACAGTGTTGACCAGCGGAGGGCTTCAATGTCAGTACACCCATTCACAGTGTAGACCAGCGGAGGGCTTCAATGTCAGTACACCCGTTCACAGTGTAGACCAGCGGAGGGCTTCAATGTCAATACACCCGTTCACAGTGTAGACCAGCGGAGGGATTCAATGTCAGTACACCAGTTCACAGTGTAGACCAGCGGAGGGCTTCAAATGCAGTACACCCGTTCACAGTGTAGACCAGCGGAGGGCTTCAACGTCAGTACACCCGTTCACACAGTGTTGACCAGCGGAGGGCTTCAATGTCAGTGCACCCTTTCACAGTGTTGACCAGCGGAGGGCTTCAATGTCAGTACACCCATTCACAGTGTAGACCAGCGGAGGGCTTCAATGTCAGTACACCCGTTCACAGTGTAGACCAGCGGAGGGCTTCAATGTCAGTACACCCGTTCACAGTGTAGACCAGCGGAGGGCTTCAATGTCAGTACACCCGTTCACAGTGTTGACCAGCGGAGGGCTTCAATGTCAATACACCCGTTCACAGTGTAGACCAGCGGAGGGCTTCAATGTCAGTACACCCATTCACACAGTGTAGACCAGCGGAGGGCTTCAATGTCAGTACACCCGTTCACAGTGTAGACCAGCGGAGGGCTTCAATGTCAGTACACCCGTTCACAGTGTTGACCAGCGGAGGGCTTCAATATCAGTACACCCATTCACACAGTGTAGACCAGCAGAGGGCTTCAATGTCAGTACACCCGTTCACAGTGTTGACCAGCGGAGGGCTTCAATGTCAGTACACCAGTTCACAGTGTAGACCAGCGGAGGGCTTCAATGTCAGTACACCCATTCACACAGTGTAGACCAGCGGAGGGCTTCAATGTCAGTACACCCGTTCACAGTGTAGACCAGCGGAGGGCTTCAATGTCAGTACACCCGTTCACAGTGTTGACCAGCAGAGGGCTTCAATGTCAATACACCCGTTCACAGTATAGACCAGCGGACGGCTTCAATGTCAGTACACCCGTTCACAGTGTAGACCAGCGTAGGGCTTCAATGTCAGTACACCCATTCACACAGTGTAGACCAGCGGAGGGCTTCAATGTCAGTACACCCATTCACACAGTGTAGACCAGCAGAGGGCTTCAATGTCTGTACACCCGTTCACAGTGTTGACCAGCAGAGGGCTTCAATGTCAATACAACCGTTCACAGTGTAGACCAGCGGAGGGATTCAATGTCAGTACACCCTTTCACAGTGTTGACCAGCGGAGGGCTTCAATGTCAGTACACCCATTGACAGTGTAGACCAGCGGAGGGCTTCAATGTCAGTACACCCGTTCACAGTGTAGACCAGCGGAGGGCTTCAATGTCAGTACACCCGTTCACAGTGTAGACCAGCGGAGGGCTTCAATGTCAGTACACCCATTCACACAGTGTAGACCAGCGGAGGGCTTCAATGTCAGTACACCCGTTCACAGTGTAGACCAGCGGAGGGCTTCAATGTCAGTACACCCGTTCAGAGTGTTGACCAGCGGAGGGCTTCAATATCAGTACACCCATTCACACAGTGTAGACCAGCAGAGGGCTTCAATGTCAGTACACCCGTTCACAGTGTTGACCAGCAGAGGGCTTCAATGTCAGTACACCCGTTCACAGTGTAGACCAGCGGAGGGATTCAATGTCAGTACACCAGTTCACAGTGTAGACCAGCGGAGGGCTTCAAATGCAGTACACCCGTTCAAAGTGTAGACCAGCGGAGGGCTTCAACGTCAGTACACCCGTTCACACAGTGTTGACCAGCGGAGGGCTTCAATGTCAGTGCACCCTTTCACAGTGTTGACCAGCGGAGGGCTTCAATGTCAGTACACCCATTCACAGTGTAGACCAGCGGAGGGCTTCAATGTCAGTACACCCGTTCACAGTGTAGACCAGCGGAGGGCTTCAATGTCAGTACACCCGTTCACAGTGTAGACCAGCGGAGGGCTTCAATGTCAGTACACCCGTTCACAGTGTTGACCAGCGGAGGGCTTCAATGTCAGTACACCCGTTCACAGTGTAGACCAGCGGAGGGCTTCAATGTCAGTACACCCATTCACACAGTGTAGACCAGCGGAGGGCTTCAATGTCAGTACACCCGTTCACAGTGTAGACCAGCGGAGGGCTTCAATGTCAGTACACCCGTTCACAGTGTTGACCAGCGGAGGGCTTCAATGTCAGTACACCCGTTCACAGTGTTGACCAGCGGAGGGCTTCAATGTCAGTACACCCATTCACAGTGTAGACCAGCGGAGTGCTTCAATGTCAGTACACCCGTTCACAGTGTAGACCAGCGGAGGGCTTCAATGTCAGTACACCCGTTCACAGTGTAGACCAGCGGAGGGCTTCAATGTCAGTACACCCGTTCACAGTGTTGACCAGCGGAGGGCTTCAATGTCAGTACACCCGTTCACAGTGTAGACCAGCGGAGGGCTTCAATGTCAGTACACCCATTCACACAGTGTAGACCAGCGGAGGGCTTCAATGTCAGTACACCCGTTCACAGTGTAGACCAGCGGAGGGCTTCAATGTCAGTACACCCGTTCACAGTGTTGACCAGCGGAGGGCTTCAATATCAGTACACCCATTCACACAGTGTAGACCAGCAGAGGGCTTCAATGTCAGTACACCCGTTCACAGTGTTGACCAGCGGAGGGCTTCAATGTCAGTACACCCGTTCACAGTGTAGACCAGCGGAGGGCTTCAATGTCAGTACACCCATTCACACAGTGTAGACCAGCGGAGGGCTTCAATGTCAGTACACCCGTTCACAGTGTAGACCAGCGGAGGGCTTCAATGTCAGTACACCCGTTCACAGTGTTGACCAGCGGAGGGCTTCAATATTAGTACACCCATTCACACAGTGTAGACCAGCAGAGGGCTTCAATGTCAGTACACCCGTTCACAGTGTTGACCAGCAGAGGGCTTCAATGTCAATACACCCGTTCACAGATTCGACCAGCGGAGGGCTTCAATGTCAGTACACCAGTTCACAGTGTAGACCAGCGGAGGGCTTCAATGTCAGTACACCCGTTCACAGTGTAGACCAGCGGAGGGCTTCAATGTCAGTACACCCATTCACACAGTGTAGACCAGCGGAGGGCTTCAATGTCAGTACACCCGTTCACAGTGTAGACCAGCGGAGGGCTTCAATGTCAGTACACCCGTTCACAATGTTGACCAGCGGAGGGCTTCAATGTCAGTACACCCATTCACACAGTGTAGACCAGCAGAGTGCTTCAATGTCAGTACACCCGTTCACAGTGTTGACCAGCAGAGGGCTTCAATGTCAATACACCCGTTCACAGTATAGACCAGCGGACGGCTTCAATGTCAGTACAACCGTTCACAGTGTAGACCAGCGTAGGGCTTCAATGTCAGTACACCCATTCACACAGTGTAGACCAGCGGAGGGCTTCAATGTCAGTACACCCATTCACACAGTGTAGACCAGCAGAGGGCTTCAATGTCTGTACACCCGTTCACAGTGTTGACCAGCAGAGGGCTTCAATGTCAATACACCCGTTCACAGTGTAGACCAGCGGAGGGATTCAATGTCAGTACACCCTTTCACAGTGTTGACCAGCGGAGGGCTTCAATGTCAGTACACCCATTGACAGTGTAGACCAGCGGAGGGCTTCAATGTCAGTACACCCGTTCACAGTGTAGACCAGCGGAGGACTTCAATGTCAGTACACCCGTTCACAGTGTAGACCAGCGGAGGGCTTCAATGTCAGTACACCCATTCACACAGTGTAGACCAGCGGAGGGCTTCAATGTCAGTACACCCGTTCACAGTGTAGACCAGCGGAGGGCTTCAATGTCAGTACACCCGTTCACAGTGTTGACCAGCGGAGGGCTTCAATATCAGTACACCCATTCACACAGTGTAGACCAGCAGAGGGCTTCAATGTCAGTACACCCGTTCACAGTGTTGACCAGCAGAGGGCTTCAATGTCAATACACCCGTTCACAGATTCGACCAGCGGAGGGCTTCAATGTCAGTACACCAGTTCACAGTGTAGACCAGCGGAGGGCTTCAAATGCAGTACACCCGTTCACACAGTGTTGACCAGCGGAGGTCTTCAATGTCAGTACACCCTTTCACAGTGTTGACCAGCGGAGGGCTTCAATGTCAGTACACCCATTCACAGTGTAGACCAGCGGAGGGCTTCAATGTCAGTACACCCGTTCACAGTGTAGACCAGCGGAGGGCTTCAATGTCAATACACCCGTTCACAGTGTAGACCAGCGGAGGGATTCAATGTCAGTACACCAGTTCACAGTGTAGACCAGCGGAGGGCTTCAAATGCAGTACACCCGTTCACAGTGTAGACCAGCGGAGGGCTTCAACGTCAGTACACCCGTTCACACAGTGTTGACCAGCGGAGGGCTTCAATGTCAGTGCACCCTTTCACAGTGTTGACCAGCGGAGGGCTTCAATGTCAGTACACCCATTCACAGTGTAGACCAGCGGAGGGCTTCAATGTCAGTACACCCGTTCACAGTGTAGACCAGCGGAGGGCTTCAATGTCAGTACACCCGTTCACAGTGTAGACCAGCGGAGGGCTTCAATGTCAGTACACCCGTTCACAGTGTTGACCAGCGGAGGGCTTCAATGTCAATACACCCGTTCACAGTGTAGACCAGCGGAGGGCTTCAATGTCAGTACACCCATTCACACAGTGTAGACCAGCGGAGGGCTTCAATGTCAGTACACCCGTTCACAGTGTAGACCAGCGGAGGGCTTCAATGTCAGTACACCCGTTCACAGTGTTGACCAGCGGAGGGCTTCAATATCAGTACACCCATTCACACAGTGTAGACCAGCAGAGGGCTTCAATGTCAGTACACCCGTTCACAGTGTTGACCAGCGGAGGGCTTCAATGTCAGTACACCAGTTCACAGTGTAGACCAGCGGAGGGCTTCAATGTCAGTACACCCATTCACACAGTGTAGACCAGCGGAGGGCTTCAATGTCAGTACACCCGTTCACAGTGTAGACCAGCGGAGGGCTTCAATGTCAGTACACCCGTTCACAGTGTTGACCAGCGGAGGGCTTCAATATCAGTACACCCAGTCACACAGTGTAGACCAGCAGAGGGCTTCAATGTCAGTACACCCGTTCACAGTGTTGACCAGCAGAGGGCTTCAATGTCAATACACCCGTTCACAGATTCGACCAGCGGAGGGCTTCAATGTCAGTACACCAGTTCACAGTGCAGACCAGCGGAGGGCTTCAATGTCAGTACACCCGTTCACAGTGTAGACCAGCGGAGGGCTTCAATGTCAGTACACCCATTCACACAGTGTAGACCAGCGGAGGGCTTCAATGTCAGTACACCCGTTCACAGTGTAGACCAGCGGAGGGCTTCAATGTCAGTACACCCGTTCACAATGTTGACCAGCGGAGGGCTTCAATGTCAGTACACCCATTCACACAGTGTAGACCAGCAGAGGGCTTCAATGTCAGTACACCCGTTCACAGTGTTGACCAGCAGAGGGCTTCAATGTCAATACACCCGTTCACAGTGTAGACCAGCGGACGGCTTCAATGTCAGTACACCCGTTCACAGTGTAGACCAGCGTAGGGCTTCAATGTCAGTACACCCATTCACACAGTGTAGACCAGCGGAGGGCTTCAATGTCAGTACACCCGTTCACAGTGTTGACCAGCGGACGGCTTCAATGTCAGTACACCCATTCACACAGTGTAGACCAGCAGAGGGCTTCAATGTCAGTACACCCGTTAACAGTGTTGAAGAGCAGAGGGCTTCAATGTCAATACACCCGTTCACAGTGTAGACCAGCGGAGGGATTCAATGTCAGTACACCAGTTCACAGTGTAGACCAGCGGAGGGCTTCAAATGCAGTACACCCGTTCACAGTGTAGACCAGCGGAGGGCTTCAACGTCAGTACACCCGTTCACACAGTGTTGACCAGCGGAGGGCTTCAATGTCAGTACACCCTTTCACAGTGTTGACCAGCGGAGGGCTTCAATGTCAGTACACCCATTCACAGTGTAGACCAGCGGAGGGCTTCAATGTCAGTACACCTGTTCAGAGTGTAGACCAGCGGAGGGCTTCAATGTCAGTACACCCGTTCACAGTGTAGACCAGCGGAGGGCTTCAATGTCAGTACACCCGTTCACAGTGTTGACCAGCGGAGGGCTTCAATGTCAGTACACCCGTTCACAGTGTAGACCAGCGGAGGGCTTCAATGTCAGTACACCCATTCACACAGTGTAGACCAGCGGAGGGCTTCAATGTCAGTACACCCGTTCACAGTGTAGACCAGCGGAGGGCTTCAATGTCAGTACACCCGTTCACAGTGTTGACCAGCGGAGGGCTTCAATATCAGTACACCCATTCACACAGTGTAGACCAGCAGAGGGCTTCAATGTCAGTACACCCGTTCACAGTGTTGACCAGCAGAGGTCTTCAATGTCAATACACCCGTTCACAGATTCGTCCAGCTTCAACGTCAGTACACCCGTTCACACAGTGTTGACCAGCGGCGGGCTTCAATGTCAGTACACCCTTTCACAGTGTTGACCAGCGGAGGGCTTCAATGTCAGTACACCCATTGACAGTGTAGACCAGCGGAGGGCTTCAATGTCAGTACACCCGTTCACAGTGTAGACCAGCGGAGGGCTTCAATGTCAGTACACCCGTTCACAGTGTAGATCAGCGGAGGGCTTCAATGTCAGTACACCCGTTCACAGTGTTGACCAGCGGAGGGCTTCAATATCAGTACACCCATTCACACAGTGTAGACCAGCAGAGGGCTTCAATGTCAGTACACCCGTTCACAGTGTTGACCAGCAGAGGTCTTCAATGTCAATACACCCGTTCACAGATTCGTCCAGCTTCAACGTCAGTACACCCGTTCACACAGTGTTGACCAGCGGCGGGCTTCAATGTCAGTACACCCTTTCACAGTGTTGACCAGCGGAGGGCTTCAATGTCAGTACACCCATTGACAGTGTAGACCAGCGGAGGGCTTCAATGTCAGTACACCCGTTCACAGTGTAGACCAGCGGAGGGCTTCAATGTCAGTACACCCGTTCACAGTGTAGACCAGCGGAGGGCTTCAATGTCAGTACACCCATTCACACAGTGTAGACCAGCGGAGGGCTTCAATGTCAGTACACCCGTTCACAGTGTAGACCAGCGGAGGGCTTCAATGTCAGTACACCCGTTCACAGTGTTGACCAGCGGAGGGCTTCAATGTCAGTACACCCATTGACAGTGTAGACCAGCGGAGGGCTTCAATGTCAGTACACCCGTTCACAGTGTAGACCAGCGGAGGGCTTCAATGTCAGTACACCCGTTCACAGTGTAGACCAGCGGAGGGCTTCAATGTCAGTACACCCATTCACACAGTGTAGACCAGCGGAGGGCTTCAATGTCAGTACACCCGTTCACAGTGTAGACCAGCGGAGGGCTTCAATGTCAGTACACCCGTTCACAGTGTTGACCAGCGGAGGGCATCAATATCAGTACACCCATTCACACAGTATAGACCAGCAGAGGGCTTCAATGTCAGTCCACCCGTTCACAGGGTTGACCAGCAGAGGGCTTCAATGTCAATACACCCGTTCACAGATTCGACCAGCGGAGGGCTTCAATGTCAGTACACCAGTTCACAGTGTAGACCAGCGGAGGGCTTCAAATGCAGTACACCCGTTCACAGTGTAGACCAGCGGAGGGCTTCAATGTCAGTACACCCATTCACACAGTGTAGACCAGCGGAGGGCTTCAATGTCAGTACACCCGTTCACAGTGTAGACCAGCGGAGGGCTTCAATGTCAGTACACCCGTTCACAGTGTTGACCAGCGGAGGGCTTCAATATCAGTACACCCATTCACACAGTGTAGACCAGCAGAGGGCTTCAATGTCAGTACACACGTTCACAGTGTTGACCAGCAGAGGGCTTCGATGTCAATACACCCGTCCACAGATTCGACCAGCGCAGGGCTTCAATGTCAGTACACCCGTTCACAGTGTAGACCAGCGGAGGGCTTCAACGTCAGTACACCCGTTCACACAGTGTAGACCAGCGGAGGGCTTCAATGTCAGTACACCCGTTCACAGTGTAGATCAGCGGAGGGCTTCAATGTCAGTACACCCGTTCACAGTGTTGACCAGCGGAGGGCTTCAATATCAGAACACCAATTCACACAGTGTAGACCAGCAGAGGGCTTCAATGTCAGTACACCCGTTCACAGTGTTAACCAGCAGAGGGCTTCAATGTCAATACACACGTTCACAGATTCGACCAGCGGAGGGCTTCAATGTCAGTACACCCGTTCACACAGTGTTGACCAGCGGAGGGCTTCAATGTCAGTATACCCTTTCACAGTGTTGACCAGCGGAGGGCTTCAATGTTAGTACACCAGTTCACAGTGTAGACCAGCGGAGGGCTTCAAATGCAGTACACCCGTTCACAGTGTAGACCAGCGGAGGGCTTCAACGTCAGTACACCCGTTCACACAGTGTTGACCAGCGGAGGGCTTCAATGTCAGTACACCCTTTCACAGTGTTGACCAGCGGAGGGCTTCAATGTCAGTACACCCATTCACAGTGTAGACCAGCGGAGGGCTTCAATGTCAGTACACCCGTTCACAGTGTAGACCAGCGGAGGGCTTCAATGTCAGTACACCCGTTCACAGTGTAGACCAGCGGAGGGCTTCAATGTCAGTACACCCGTTCACAGTGTTGACCAGCGGAGGGCTTCAATGTCAGTACACCCGTTCACAGTGTAGACCAGCGGAGGGCTTCAATGTCAGTACACCCATTCACACAGTGTAGACCAGCGGAGGGCTTCAATGTCAGTACACCCGTTCACAGTGTTGAACAGCAGAGGGCTTCAATGTCAATACACCCGTTCACAGATTCGACCAGCGGAGGGCTTCAATGTCAGTACACCACTTCACAGTGTAGACCAGCGGAGGGCTTCAAATGCAGTACACCCGTTCACAGTGTAGACCAGCGGAGGGCTTCAACGTCAGTACACCCGTTCACACAGTGTTGACCAGCGGAGGGCTTCAATGTCAGTACACCCATTCACAGTGTAGACCAGTGGAGGGCTTCAATGTCAGTACACCCGTTCACAGTGTAGACCAGCGGAGGGCTTCAATGTCAGTACACCCGTTCACAGTGTAGACCAGCGGAGGGCTTCAATGTCAGTACACCCGTTCACAGTGTTGACCAGCGGACGGCTTCAATATCAGTACACCCATTCACACAGTGTAGACCAGCAGAGGGCTTCAATGTCAGTACACCCGTTCACAGTGTTGACCAGCAGAGGGCTTCAATGTCAATACACCCGTTCACAGTGTAGACCAGCGGAGGGATTCAATGTCAGTACACCAGTTCACAGTGTAGACCAGCGGAGGGCTTCAAATGCAGTACACCCGTTCACAGTGTAGACCAGCGGAGGGCTTCAACGTCAGTACACCCGTTCACACAGTGTTGACCAGCGGAGGGCTTCAATGTCAGTACACCCTTTCACAGTGTTGACCAGCGGAGGGCTTCAATGTCAGCACACCCATTGACAGTGTAGACCAGCGGAGGGCTTCAATGTCAGTACACCCGTTCACAGTGTAGACCAGCGGAGGGCTTCAATGTCAGTACACCCGTTCACAGTGTAGACCAGCGGAGGGCTTCAATGTCAGTACACCCATTCACACAGTGTAGACCAGCGGAGGGCTTCAATGTCAGTCCACCCGTTCACAGTGTTGACCAGCAGAGGGCTTCAATGTCAATACACCCGTTCACAGATTCGACCAGCGGAGGGCTTCAATGTCAGTACACCAGTTCACAGTGTAGACCAGCGGAGGGCTTCAAATGCAGTACACCCGTTCACAGTGTAGACCAGCGGAGGGCTTCAATGTCAGTACACCCATTCACACAGTGTAGACCAGCGGAGGGCTTCAATGTCAGTACACCCGTTCACAGTGTAGACCAGCGGAGGGCTTCAATGTCAGTACACCCGTTCACAGTGTTGACCAGCGGAGGGCTTCAATATCAGTACACCCATTCACACAGTGTAGACCAGCAGAGGGCTTCAATGTCAGTACACACGTTCACAGTGTTGACCAGCAGAGGGCTTCAATGTCAATACACCCGTTCACAGATTCGACCAGCGCAGGGCTTCAATGTCAGTACACCCGTTCACAGTGTAGACCAGCGGAGGGCTTCAACGTCAGTAAACCCGTTCACACAGTGTAGACCAGCGGAGGGCTTCAATGTCAGTACACCCGTTCACAGTGTAGACCAGCGGAGGGCTTCAATGTCAGTACACCCGTTCACAGTGTTGACCAGCGGAGGGCTTCAATATCAGAACACCCATTCACACAGTGTAGACCAGCAGAGGGCTTCAATGTCAGTACACCCGTTCACAGTGTTGACCAGCAGAGGGCTTCAATGTCAATACACACGTTCACAGATTCGACCAGCGGAGTGCTTCAATGTCAGTACACCCGTTCACAGTGTAGACCAGCGGAGGGCTTCAACGTCAGTACACCCGTTCACACAGTGCTGACCAGCGGAGGGCTTCAATGTCAGTATACCCTTTCACAGTGTTGACCAGCGGAGGGCTTCAATGTTAGTACACCAGTTCACAGTGTAGACCAGCGGAGGGCTTCAAATGCAGTATACCCGTTCACAGTGTAGACCAGCGGAGGGCTTCAACGTCAGTACACCCGTTCACACAGTGTTGACCAGCGGAGGGCTTCAATGTCAGTACACCCTTTCACAGTGTTGACCAGCGGAGGGCTTCAATGTCAGTACACCCATTCACAGTGTAGACCAGCGGAGGGCTTCAATGTCAGTACACCCGTTCACAGTGTAGACCAGCGGAGGGCTTCAATGTCAGTACACCCGTTCACAGTGTAGACCAGCGGAGGGCTTCAATGTCAGTACACCCGTTCACAGTGTTGACCAGCGGAGGGCTTCAATGTCAGTACACCCGTTCACAGTGTAGACCAGCGGAGGGCTTCAATGTCAGTACACCCATTCACACAGTGTAGACCAGCGGAGGGCTTCAATGTCAGTACACCCGTTCACAGTGTTGAAAAGCAGAGGGCTTCAATGTCAATACACCCGTTCACACATTCGACCAGCGGAGGGCTTCAATGTCAGTACACCACTTCACAGTGTAGACCAGCGGAGGGCTTCAAATGCAGTACACCCGTTCACAGTGTAGTCCAGCGGAGGGCTTCAACGTCAGTACACCCGTTCACACAGTGTTGACCAGCGGAGGGCTTCAATGTCAGTACACCCATTCACAGTGTAGACCAGTGGAGGGCTTCAATGTCAGTACACCCGTTCACAGTGTAGACCAGCGGAGGGCTTCAATGTCAGTACACCCGTTCACAGTGTAGACCAGCGGAGGGCTTCAATGTCAGTACACCCGTTCACAGTGTTGACCAGCGGAAGGCTTCAATATCAGTACACCCATTCACACAGTGTAGACCAGCAGAGGGCTTCAATGTCAGTACACCCGTTCACAGTGTTGACCAGCAGAGGGCTTCAATGTCAATACACCCGTTCACAGTGTAGACCGGCGGAGGGATTCAATGTCAGTACACCAGTTCACAGTGTAGACCAGCGGAGGGCTTCAAATGCAGTACACCCGTTCACAGTGTAGACCAGCGGAGGGCTTCAACGTCAGTACACCCGTTCACACAGTGTTCACCAGCGGAGGGCTTCAATGTCAGTACACCCTTTCACAGTGTTGACCAGCGGAGGGCTTCAATGTCAGTACACCCATTGACAGTGTAGACCAGCGGAGGGCTTCAATGTCAGTACACCCGTTCACAGTGTAGACCAGCGGAGGGCTTCAATGTCAGTACACCCGTTCACAGTGTAGACCAGCGGAGGGCTTCAATGTCAGTACACCCATTCACACAGTGTAGACCAGCGGAGGGCTTCAATGTCAGTACACCCGTTCACAGTGTAGACCAGCGGAGGGCTTCAATGTCAGTACACCCGTTCACAGTGTTGACCAGCGGAGGGCTTCAATATCAGTACACCCATTCACACAGTTTAGACCAGCAGAGGGCTTCAATGTCAGTACACCCGTTCACAGTGTTGACCAGCAGAGGGCTTCAATGTCAATACACCCGTTCACAGATTCGACCAGCGGAGGGCTTCAATGTCAGTACACCAGTTCACAGTGTAGACCAGCGGAGGGCTTCAAATGCAGTACACCCGTTCACAGTGTAGACCAGCGGAGGGCTTCAACGTCAGTACACCCGTTCACACAGTGTTGACCAGCGGAGGGCTTCAATGTCAGTACACCCTTTCACAGTGTTGACCAGCGGAGGGCTTCAATGTCAGTACACCCATTCACAGTGTAGACCAGCGGAGGGCTACAATGTCAGTACACCCGTTCACAGTGTAGACCAGCGGAGGGCTTCAATGTCAATACACCCGTTCACAGTGTAGACCAGCGGAGGGATTCAATGTCAGTACACCAGTTCACAGTGTAGACCAGCGGAGGGCTTCAAATGCAGTACACCCGCTCAGAGTGTAGACCAGCGGAGGGCTTCAACGTCAGTACACCCGTTCACACAGTGTTGACCAGCGGAGGGCTTCAATGTCAGTGCACCCTTTCACAGTGTTGACCAGCGGAGGGCTTCAATGTCAGTACACCCATTCACAGTGTAGACCAGCGGAGTGCTTCAATGTCAGTACACCCGTTCACAGTGTAGACCAGCGGAGGGCTTCAATGTCAGTACACCCGTTCACAGTGTAGACCAGCGGAGGGCTTCAATGTCAGTACACCCGTTCACAGTGTTGACCAGCGGAGGGCTTCAATGTCAGTACACCCGTTCACAGTGTAGACCAGCGGAGAGCTTCAATGTCAGTACACCCATTCACACAGTGTAGACCAGCGGAGGGCTTCAATGTCAGTACACCCGTTCACAGTGTAGACCAGCGGAGGGCTTCAATGTCAGTACACCCGTTCACAGTGTTGACCAGCGGAGGGCTTCAATATCAGTACACCCATTCACACAGTGTAGACCAGCAGAGGGCTTCAATGTCAGTACACCCGTTCACAGTGTTGACCAGCGGAGGGCTTCAATGTCAGTACACCCGTTCACAGTGTAGACCAGCGGAGGGCTTCAATGTCAGTACACCCATTCACACAGTGTAGACCAGCGGAGGGCTTCAATGTCAGTACACCCGTTCACAGTGTAGACCAGCGGAGGGCTTCAATGTCAGTACACCCGTTCACAGTGTTGACCAGCGGAGGGCTTCAATATTAGTACACCCATTCACACAGTGTAGACCAGCAGAGGGCTTCAATGTCAGTACACCCGTTCACAGTGTTGACCAGCAGAGGGCTTCAATGTCAATACACCCGTTCACAGAATCCACCAGAGGAGGGCTTCAATGTCAGTACACCAGTTCACAGTGTAGACCAGCGGAGGGCTTCAATGTCAGTACACCCGTTCACAGTGTAGACCAGCGGAGGGCTTCAATGTCAGTACACCCATTCACACAGTGTAGACCAGCGGAGGGCTTCAATGTCAGTACACCCGTTCACAGTGTAGACCAGCGGAGGGCTTCAATGTCAGTACACCCGTTCACAATGTTGACCAGCGGAGGGCTTCAATGTCAGTACACCCATTCACACAGTGTAGACCAGCAGAGGGCTTCAATGTCAGTACACCCGTTCACAGTGTTGACCAGCAGAGGGCTTCAATGTCAATACACCCGTTCACAGTATAGACCAGCGGACGGCTTCAATGTCAGTACACCCGTTCACAGTGTAGACCAGCGTAGGGCTTCAATGACAGTACACCCATTCACACAGTGTAGACCAGCGGAGGGCTTCAATGTCAGTACACCCATTCACACAGTGTAGACCAGCAGAGGGCTTCAATGTCTGTACACCCGTTCACAGTGTTGACCAGCAGAGGGCTTCAATGTCAATACACCCGTTCACAGTGTAGACCAGCGGAGGGATTCAATGTCAGTACACCCTTTCACAGTGTTGACCAGCGGAGGGATTCAATGTCAGTACACCCATTGACAGTGTAGACCAGCGGAGGGCTTCAATGTCAGTACACCCGTTCACAGTGTAGACCAGCGGAGGGCTTCAATGTCAGTACACCCGTTCACAGTGTAGACCAGCGGAGGGCTTCAATGTCAGTACACCCATTCACACAGTGTAGACCAGCGGAGGGCTTCAATGTCAGTACACCCGTTCACAGTGTAGACCAGCGGAGGGCTTCAATGTCAGTACACCCGTTCACAGTGTTGACCAGCGGAGGACTTCAATATCAGTACACCCATTCACACAGTGTAGACCAGCAGAGGGCTTCAATGTCAGTACACCCGTTCACAGTGTTGACCAGCAGAGGGCTTCAATGTCAATACACCCGTTCACAGATTCGACCAGCGGAGGGCTTCAATGTCAGTACACCAGTTCACAGTGTAGACCAGCGGAGGGCTTCAAATGCAGTACACCCGTTCACACAGTGTTGAACAGCGGAGGTCTTCAATGTCAGTACACCCTTTCACAGTGTTGACCAGCGGAGGGCTTCAATGTCAGTACACCCATTCACAGTGTAGACCAGCGGAGGGCTTCAATGTCAGTACACCCGTTCACAGTGTAGACCAGCGGAGGGCTTCAATGTCAATACACCCGTTCACAGTGTAGACCAGCGGAGGGATTCAATGTCAGTACACCAGTTCACAGTGTAGACCAGCGGAGGGCTTCAAATGCAGTACACCCGTTCACAGTGTAGACCAGCGGAGGGCTTCAACGTCAGTACACCAGTTCACACAGTGTTGACCAGCGGAGGGCTTCAATGTCAGTGCACCCTTTCACAGTGTTGACCAGCGGAGGGCTTCAATGTCAGTACACCCATTCACAGTGTAGACCAGCGGAGGGCTTCAATGTCAGTACACCCGTTCACAGTGTAGACCAGCGGAGGGCTTCAATGTCAGTACACCCGTTCACAGTGTAGACCAGCGGAGGGCTTCAATGTCAGTACACCCGTTCACAGTGTTGACCAGCGGAGGGCTTCAATGTCAGTACACCCGTTCACAGTGTAGACCAGCGGAGGGCTTCAATGTCAGTACACCCATTCACACAGTGTAGACCAGCGGAGGGCTTCAATGTCAGTACACCCGTTCACAGTGTAGACCAGCGGAGGGCTTCAATGTCAGTACACCCGTTCACAGTGTTGACCAGCGGAGGGCTTCAATGTCAGTACACCCGTTCACAGTGTTGACCAGCGGAGGGCTTCAATGTCAGTACACCCATTCACAGTGTAGACCAGCGGAGTGCTTCAATGTCAGTACACCCGTTCACAGTGTAGACCAGCGGAGGGCTTCAATGTCAGTACACCCGTTCACAGTGTAGACCAGCGGAGGGCTTCAATGTCAGTACACCCGTTCACAGTGTTGACCAGCGGAGGGCTTCAATGTCAGTACACCCGTTCACAGTGTAGACCAGCGGAGGGCTTCAATGTCAGTACACCCATTCACACAGTGTAGACCAGCGGAGGGCTTCAATGTCAGTACACCCGTTCACAGTGTAGACCAGCGGAGGGCTTCAATGTCAGTACACCCGTTCACAGTGTAGACCAGCGGAGGGCTTCAATGTCAGTACACCCGTTCACAGTGTTGACCAGCGGAGGGCTTCAATATCAGTACACCCATTCACACAGTGTAGACCAGCAGAGGGCTTCAATGTCAGTACACCCGTTCACAGTGTTGACCAGCGGAGGGCTTCAATGTCAGTACACCCGTTCACAGCGTAGACCAGCGGAGGGCTTCAATGTCAGTACACCCATTCACACAGTGTAGACCAGCGGAGGGCTTCAATGTCAGTACACCCGTTCACAGTGTAGACCAGCGGAGGGCTTCAATGTCAGTACACCCGTTCACAGTGTTGACCAGCGGAGGGCTTCAATATTAGTACACCCATTCACACAGTGTAGACCAGCAGAGGGCTTCAATGTCAGTAAACCCGTTCACAGTGTTGACCAGCAGAGGGCTTCAATGTCAATACACCCGTTCACAGATTCGACCAGCGGAGGGCTTCAATGTCAGTACACCAGTTCACAGTGTAGACCAGCGGACGGTTTCAATGTCAGTACACCCGTTCACAGTGTAGACCAGCGGAGGGCTTCAATGTCAGTACACCCATTCACACAGTGTAGACCAGCGGAGGGCTTCAATGTCAGTACACCCGTTCACAGTGTAGACCAGCGGAGGGCTTCAATGTCAGTACACCCGTTCACAATGTTGACCAGCGGAGGGCTTCAATGTCAGTACACCCATTCACACAGTGTAGACCAGCAGAGGGCTTCAATGTCAGTACACCCGTTCACAGTGTTGACCAGCAGAGGGCTTCAATGTCAATACACCCGTTCACAGTATAGACCAGCGGACGGCTTCAATGTCAGTACACCCGTTCACAGTGTAGACCAGCGTAGGGCTTCAATGTCAGTACACCCATTCACACAGTGTAGACCAGCGGAGGGCTTCAATGTCAGTACACCCATTCACACAGTGTAGACCAGCAGAGGGCTTCAATGTCTGTACACCCGTTCACAGTGTTGACCAGCAGAGGGCTTCAATGTCAATACACCCGTTCACAGTGTAGACCAGCGGAGGGATTCAATGTCAGTACACCCTTTCACAGTGTTGACCAGCGGAGGGCTTCAATGTCAGTACACCCATTGACAGTGTAGACCAGCGGAGGGCTTCAATGTCAGTACACCCGTTCACAGTGTAGACCAGCGGAGGGCTTCAATGTCAGTACACCCGTTCACAGTGTAGACCAGCGGAGGGCTTCAATGTCAGTACACCCATTCACACAGTGTAGACCAGCGGAGGGCTTCAATGTCAGTACACCCGTTCACAGTGTAGACCAGCGGAGGGCTTCAATGTCAGTACACCCGTTCACAGTGTTGACCAGCGGAGGGCTTCAATATCAGTACACCCATTCACACAGTGTAGACCAGCAGAGGGCTTCAATGTCAGTACACCCGTTCACAGTGTTGACCAGCAGAGGGCTTCAATGTCAATACACCCGTTCACAGATTCGACCAGCGGAGGGTTTCAATGTCAGTACACCAGTTCACAGTGTAGACCAGCGGAGGGCTTCAAATGCAGTACACCCGTTCACACAGTGTTGAACAGCGGAGGTCTTCAATGTCAGTACACACGTTCACAGTGTTGACCAGCGGAGGGCTTCAATGTCAGTACACCCATTCACAGTGTAGACCAGCGGAGGGCTTCAATGTCAGTACACCCGTTCACAGTGTAGACCAGCGGAGGGCTTCAATGTCAATACACCCGTTCACAGTGTAGACCAGCGGAGGGATTCAATGTCAGTACACCAGTTCACAGTGTAGACCAGCGGAGGGCTTCAAATGCAGTACACCCGTTCACAGTGTAGACCAGCGGAGGGCTTCAACGTCAGTACACCCGTTCACACAGTGTTGACCAGCGGAGGGCTTCAATGTCAGTGCACCCTTTCACAGTGTTGACCAGCGGAGGGCTTCAATGTCAGTACACCCATTCACAGTGTAGACCAGCGGAGGGCTTCAATGTCAGTACACCCGTTCACAGTGTAGACCAGCGGAGGGCTTCAATGTCAGTACACCCGTTCACAGTGTAGACCAGCGGAGGGCTTCAATGTCAGTACACCCGTTCACAGTGTTGACCAGCGGAGGGCATCAATGTCAGTACACCCGTTCACAGTGTAGACCAGCGGAGGGCTTCAATGTCAGTACACCCATTCACACAGTGTAGACCAGCGGAGGGCTTCAATGTCAGTACACCCGTTCACAGTGTAGACCAGCGGAGGGCTTCAATGTCAGTACACCCGATCACAGTGTTGACCAGCGGAGGGCTTCAATGTCAGTACACCCGTTCACAGTGTTGACCAGCGGAGGGCTTCAATATCAGTACACCCATTCACACAGTGTAGACCAGCAGAGGGCTTCAATGTCAGTACACCCGTTCACAGTGTTGACCAGCAGAGGGCTTCAATGTCAATACACCCGTTCACAGATTCGACCAGCGGAGGGTTTCAATGTCAGTACACCAGTTCACAGTGTAGACCAGCGGAGGGCTTCAAATGCAGTACACCCGTTCACACAGTGTTGAACAGCGGAGGTCTTCAATGTCAGTACACACGTTCACAGTGTTGACCAGCGGAGGGCTTCAATGTCAGTACACCCATTCACAGTGTAGACCAGCGGAGGGCTTCAATGTCAGTACACCCGTTCACAGTGTAGACCAGCGGAGGGCTTCAATGTCAATACACCCGTTCACAGTGTAGACCAGCGGAGGGATTCAATGTCAGTACACCAGTTCACAGTGTAGACCAGCGGAGGGCTTCAAATGCAGTACACCCGTTCACAGTGTAGACCAGCGGAGGGCTTCAACGTCAGTACACCCGTTCACACAGTGTTGACCAGCGGAGGGCTTCAATGTCAGTGCACCCTTTCACAGTGTTGACCAGCGGAGGGCTTCAATGTCAGTACACCCATTCACAGTGTAGACCAGCGGAGGGCTTCAATGTCAGTACACCCGTTCACAGTGTAGACCAGCGGAGGGCTTCAATGTCAGTACACCCGTTCACAGTGTAGACCAGCGGAGGGCTTCAATGTCAGTACACCCGTTCACAGTGTTGACCAGCGGAGGGCATCAATGTCAGTACACCCGTTCACAGTGTAGACCAGCGGAGGGCTTCAATGTCAGTACACCCATTCACACAGTGTAGACCAGCGGAGGGCTTCAATGTCAGTACACCCGTTCACAGTGTAGACCAGCGGAGGGCTTCAATGTCAGTACACCCGATCACAGTGTTGACCAGCGGAGGGCTTCAATGTCAGTACACCCGTTCACAGTGTTGACCAGCGGAGGGCTTCAATGTCAGTACACCCATTCACAGTGTAGACCAGCGGAGTGCTTCAATGTCAGTACACCCGTTCACAGTGTAGACCAGCGGAGGGCTTCAATGTCAGTACACCCGTTCACAGTGTAGACCAGCGGAGGGCTTCAATGTCAGTACACCCGTTCACAGTGTTGACCAGCGGAGGGCTTCAATGTCAGTACACCCGTTCACAGTGTAGACCAGCGGAGGGCTTCAATGTCAGTACACCCATTCACACAGTGTAGACCAGCGGAGGGCTTCAATGTCAGTACACCCGTTCACAGTGTAGACCAGCGGAGGGCTTCAATGTCAGTACACCCGTTCACAGTGTTGACCAGCGGAGGGCTTCAATATCAGTACACCCATTCACACAGTGTAGACCAGCAGAGGGCTTCAATGTCAGTACACCCGTTCACAGTGTTGACCAGCGGAGGGCTTCAATGTCAGTACACCCGTTCACAGTGTAGACCAGCGGAGGGCTTCAATGTCAGTACACCCATTCACACAGTGTAGACCAGCGGAGGGCTTCAATGTCAGTACACCCGTTCACAGTGTAGACCAGCGGAGGGCTTCAATGTCAGTACACCCGTTCACAGTGTTGACCAGCGGAGGGCTTCAATATTAGTACACCCATTCACACAGTGTAGACCAGCAGAGGGCTTCAATGTCAGTACACCCGTTCACAGTGTTGACCAGCAGAGGGCTTCAATGTCAATACACCCGTTCACAGATTCGACCAGCGGAGGGCTTCAATGTCAGTACACCAGTTCACAGTGTAGACCAGCGGAGGGCTTCAATGTCAGTACACCCGTTCACAGTGTAGACCAGCGGAGGGCTTCAAAGTCAGTACACCCATTCACACAGTGTAGACCAGCGGAGGGCTTCAATGTCAGTACACCCGTTCACAGTGTAGACCAGCGGAGGGCTTCAATGTCAGTACACCCGTTCACAATGTTGACCAGCGGAGGGCTTCAATGTCAGTACACCCATTCACACAGTGTAGACCAGCAGAGTGCTTCAATGTCAGTACACCCGTTCACAGTGTTGACCAGCAGAGGGCTTCAATGTCAATACACCCGTTCACAGTATAGACCAGCGGACGGCTTCAATGTCAGTACAACCGTTCACAGTGTAGACCAGCGTAGGGCTTCAATGTCAGTACACCCATTCACACAGTGTAGACCAGCGGAGGGCTTCAATGTCAGTACACCCATTCACACAGTGTAGACCAGCAGAGGGCTTCAATGTCTGTACACCCGTTCACAGTGTTGACCAGCAGAGGGCTTCAATGTCAATACACCCGTTCACAGTGTAGACCAGCGGAGGGATTCAATGTCAGTACACCCTTTCACAGTGTTGACCAGCGGAGGGCTTCAATGTCAGTACACCCATTGACAGTGTAGACCAGCGGAGGGCTTCAATGTCAGTACACCCGTTCACAGTGTAGACCAGCGGAGGGCTTCAATGTCAGTACACCCGTTCACAGTGTAGACCAGCGGAGGGCTTCAATGTCAGTACACCCATTCACACAGTGTAGACCAGCGGAGGGCTTCAATGTCAGTACACCCGTTCACAGTGTAGACCAGCGGAGGGCTTCAATGTCAGTACACCCGTTCACAGTGTTGACCAGCGGAGGGCTTCAATATCAGTACACCCATTCACACAGTGTAGACCAGCAGAGGGCTTCAATGTCAGTACACCCGTTCACAGTGTTGACCAGCAGAGGGCTTCAATGTCAATACACCCGTTCACAGATTCGACCAGCGGAGGGCTTCAATGTCAGTACACCAGTTCACAGTGTAGACCAGCGGAGGGCTTCAAATGCAGTACACCCGTTCACACAGTGTTGACCAGCGGAGGTCTTCAATGTCAGTACACCCTTTCACAGTGTTGACCAGCGGAGGGCTTCAATGTCAGTACACCCATTCACAGTGTAGACCAGCGGAGGGCTTCAATGTCAGTACACCCGTTCACAGTGTAGACCAGCGGAGGGCTTCAATGTCAATACACCCGTTCACAGTGTAGACCAGCGGAGGGATTCAATGTCAGTACACCAGTTCACAGTGTAGACCAGCGGAGGGCTTCAAATGCAGTACACCCGTTCACAGTGTAGACCAGCGGAGGGCTTCAACGTCAGTACACCCGTTCACACAGTGTTGACCAGCGGAGGGCTTCAATGTCAGTGCACCCTTTCACAGTGTTGACCAGCGGAGGGCTTCAATGTCAGTACACCCATTCACAGTGTAGACCAGCGGAGGGCTTCAATGTCAGTACACCCGTTCACAGTGTAGACCAGCGGAGGGCTTCAATGTCAGTACACCCGTTCACAGTGTAGACCAGCGGAGGGCTTCAATATCAGTACACCCGTTCACAGTGTTGACCAGCGGAGGGCTTCAATGTCAGTACACCCGTTCACAGTGTAGACCAGCGGAGGGCTTCAATGTCAGTACACCCATTCACACAGTGTAGACCAGCGGAGGGCTTCAATGTCAGTACACCCGTTCACAGTGTAGACCAGCGGAGGGCTTCAATGTCAGTACACCCGTTCACAGTGTTGACCAGCGGAGGGCTTCAATATCAGTACACCCATTCACACAGTGTAGACCAGCAGAGGGCTTCAATGTCAGTACACCCGTTCACAGTGTTGACCAGCGGAGGGCTTCAATGTCAGTACACCCGTTCACAGTGTAGACCAGCGGAGGGCTTCAATGTCAGTACACCCATTCACACAGTGTAGACCAGCGGAGGGCTTCAATGTCAGTACACCCGTTCACAGTGTAGACCAGCGGAGGGCTTCAATGTCAGTACACCCGTTCACAGTGTTGACCAGCGGAGGGCTTCAATATCAGTACACCCATTCACACAGTGTAGACCAGCAGAGGGCTTCAATGTCAGTACACCCGTTCACAGTGTTGACCAGCAGAGGGCTTCAATGTCAATACACCCGTTCACAGATTCGACCAGCGGAGGGCTTCAATGTCAGTACACCAGTTCACAGTGCAGACCAGCGGAGGGCTTCAATGTCAGTACACCCGTTCACAGTGTAGACCAGCGGAGGGCTTCAATGTCAGTACACCCATTCACACAGTGTAGACCAGCGGAGGGCTTCAATGTCAGTACAGCCGTTCACAGTGTAGACCAGCGGAGGGCTTCAATGTCAGTACACCCGTTCACAATGTTGACCAGCGGAGGGCTTCAATGTCAGTACACCCATTCACACAGTGTAGACCAGCAGAGGGCTTCAATGTCAGTACACCCGTTCACAGTGTTGACCAGCAGAGGGCTTCAATGTCAATACACCCGTTCACAGTGTAGACCAGCGGACGGCTTCAATGTCAGTACACCCGTTCACAGTGTAGACCAGCGTAGGGCTTCAATGTCAGTACACCCATTCACACAGTGTAGACCAGCGGAGGGCTTCAATGTCAGTACACCCGTTCACAGTGTTGACCAGCGGACGGCTTCAATGTCAGTACACCCATTCACACAGTGTAGACCAGCAGAGGGCTTCAATGTCAGTACACCCGTTAACAGTGTTGAAGAGCAGAGGGCTTCAATGTCAATACACCCGTTCACAGTGTAGACCAGCGGAGGGATTCAATGTCAGTACACCAGTTCACAGTGTAGACCAGCGGAGGGCTTCAAATGCAGTACACCCGTTCACAGTGTAGACCAGCGGAGGGCTTCAACGTCAGTACACCCGTTCACACAGTGTTGACCAGCGGAGGGCTTCAATGTCAGTACACCCTTTCACAGTGTTGACCAGCGGAGGGCTTCAATGTCAGTACACCCATTCACAGTGTAGACCAGCGGAGGGCTTCAATGTCAGTACACCTGTTCAGAGTGTAGACCAGCGGAGGGCTTCAATGTCAGTACACCCGTTCACAGTGTAGACCAGCGGAGGGCTTCAATGTCAGTACACCCGTTCACAGTGTTGACCAGCGGAGGGCTTCAATGTCAGTACACCCGTTCACAGTGTAGACCAGCGGAGGGCTTCAATGTCAGTACACCCATTCACACAGTGTAGACCAGCGGAGGGCTTCAATGTCAGTACACCCGTTCACAGTGTAGACCAGCGGAGGGCTTCAATGTCAGTACACCCGTTCACAGTGTTGACCAGCGGAGGGCTTCAATATCAGTACACCCATTCACACAGTGTAGACCAGCAGAGGGCTTCAATGTCAGTACACCCGTTCACAGTGTTGACCAGCAGAGGTCTTCAATGTCAATACACCCGTTCACAGATTCGTCCATCTTCAATGTCAGTACACCAGTTCACAGTGTAGACCAGCGGAGGGCTTCAAATGCAGTACACCCGTTCACAGTGTAGACCAGCGGAGGGCTTCAACGTCAGTACACCCGTTCACACAGTGTTGACCAGCGGAGGGCTTCAATGTCAGTACACCCATTCACAGTGTAGACCAGCGGAGGGCTTCAATGTCAGTACACCCGTTCACAGTGTAGACCAGCGGAGGGCTTCAATGTCAGTACACCCGTTCACAGTGTTGACCAGCGGAGGTCTTCAATGTCAGTACACCCGTTCACAGTGTTGACCAGCGGAGGGCTTCAATATCAGTACACCCGTTCACAGTGTAGACCAGCGGAGGGCTTCAATGTCAGTACACCCGTTCACAGTGTAGACCAGCGGAGGGCTTCAATGTCAGTACACCCGTTCACAGTGTAGACCAGCGGAGGGCTTCAATGTCAGTACACCCGTTCACAGTGTAGACCAGCGGAAGGCTTCAATGTCAGCACACCCGTTCACAGTGTTGACCAGCGGAGGGCTTCAATGTCAGCACTCCCGTTCACAGTGTAGACCAGCCGAGGGCTTCAATGTCAGTACACCCGTTCACAGTGTAGACCAGCGGAGGGCTTCAATGTCAGTACACTTGTTCACAGTGTAGACCAGCGGAGTGCTTCAATGTCAGTACACCCATTCACAGTGTTGACCAGCGGAGGGCTTCAATGTCAGTACACCCGTTCACACAGTGTAGACCAGCGGAGGGCTTCAATGTCAGTACACCCGTTCACAGTGTTGACCAGCGGAGGGCTTCAATGTCAGTACACCCATTCACACAGTGTAGACCAGCGGTGGGCTTCAATGTCAGTACACCCGTTCACAGTGTTGACCAGCAGAGGGCTTCAATGTCAGTACACCCGTTTACAGTGTAGACCAGCGGAGGGCTTCAATGTCAGTACACCCGTTCACAGTGTAGACCAGCAGAGGGCTTCAATGTCAGTACACCCGTTCACAGTGTAGACCAGCGGAGGGCTTCAATGTCAGTACACCCGTTCACAGTGTCGCCCAGCGGAGGGCTTCAAATGCAGTACACCCGTTCACAGTGTAGACCAGCAGAGGGCTTCAATGTCAGTACACCCGTTCACAGTGTAGACCAGCGGAGGGCTTCAATGTCAGTACACCCATTCACAGTGTTGACCAGCGGAGGGCTTCAATGTCAGTACACCCGTTCACAGTGTAGACCAGCGGAGGGCTTCAATGTCAGTACACCCGTTCACAGTGTAGACCAGCGGAGGGCTTCAATGTCAGTACACCCATTCTCACAGTGTAGACCAGCGGAGGGCTTCAATGTCAGTACACCCGTTCACAGTGTAGACCAGCGGAGGGCTTCAATGTCAGTACACCCGTTCACAGTGTTGACCAGCGGACGGCTTCAATATCAGTACACCCATTCACACAGTGTAGACCAACAGAGGGCTTCAATGTCAGTACACCCGTTCACAGTGTTGACCAGCAGAGGGCTTCAATGTCAATACACCCGTTCACAGTGTAGACCAGCGGAGGGATTCAATGTCAGTACACCAGTTCACAGTGTAGACCAGCGGAGGGCTTCAAATGCAGTACACCCGTTCACAGTGTAGACCAGCGGAGGGCTTCAATGTCAGTACACCCGTTCACAATGTTGACCAGCGGAGGGCTTCAATGTCAGTACACCCGTTCACAGTGTTGACCAGCGGAGGGCTTCAATATCAGTACACCCATTCACACAGTGTAGACCAGCAGAGGGCTTCAATGTCAGTACACCCGTTCACAGTGTTGACCAGCAGAGGGCTTCAATGTCAATACATCCGTTCACAGATTCGACCAGCGGAGGGCTTCAATGTCAGTACACCAGTTCACAGTGCAGACCAGCGGAGGGCTTCAATGTCAGTACACCCGTTCACAGTGTAGACCAGCGGAGGGCTTCAATGTCAGTACACCCATTCACACAGTGTAGACCAGCGGAGGGCTTCAATGTCAGTACACCCGTTCACAGTGTAGACCAGCGGAGGGCTTCAATGTCAGTACACCCGTTCACAATGTTGACCAGCGGAGGGCTTCAATGTCAGTACACCCATTCACACAGTGTAGACCAGCAGAGGGCTTCAATGTCAGTACACCCGTTCACAGTGTTGACCAGCAGAGGGCTTCAATGTCAATACACCCGTTCACAGTGTAGACCAGCGGACGGCTTCAATGTCAGTACACCCGTTCACAGTGTAGACCAGCGTAGGGCTTCAATGTCAGTACACCCATTCACACAGTGTAGACCAGCGGAGGGCTTCAATGTCAGTACACCCGTTCACAGTGTTGACCAGCGGACGGCTTCAATGTCAGTACACCCATTCACACAGTGTAGACCAGCAGAGGGCTTCAATGTCAGTACACCCGTTAACAGTGTTGAAGAGCAGAGGGCTTCAATGTCAATACACCCGTTCACAGTGTAGACCAGCGGAGGGATTCAATGTCAGTACACCAGTTCACAGTGTAGACCAGCGGAGGGCTTCAAATGCAGTACACCCGTTCACAGTGTAGACCAGCGGAGGGCTTCAACGTCAGTACACCCGTTCACACAGTGTTGACCAGCGGAGGGCTTCAATGTCAGTACACCCTTTCACAGTGTTGACCAGCGGAGGGCTTCAATGTCAGTACACCCATTCACAGTGTAGACCAGCGGAGGGCTTCAATGTCAGTACACCTGTTCAGAGTGTAGACCAGCGGAGGGCTTCAATGTCAGTACACCCGTTCACAGTGTAGACCAGCGGAGGGCTTCAATGTCAGTACACCCGTTCACAGTGTTGACCAGCGGAGGGCTTCAATGTCAGTACACCCGTTCACAGTGTAGACCAGCGGAGGGCTTCAATGTCAGTACACCCATTCACACAGTGTAGACCAGCGGAGGGCTTCAATGTCAGTACACCCGTTCACAGTGTAGACCAGCGGAGGGCTTCAATGTCAGTACACCCGTTCACAGTGTTGACCATCGGAGGGCTTCAATATCAGTACACCCATTCACACAGTGTAGACCAGCAGAGGGCTTCAATGTCAGTACACCCGTTCACAGTGTTGACCAGCAGAGGTCTTCAATGTCAATACACCCGTTCACAGATTCGTCCAGCTTCAATGTCAGTACACCAGTTCACAGTGTAGACCAGCGGAGGGCTTCAAATGCAGTACACCCGTTCACAGTGTAGACCAGCGGAGGGCTTCAACGTCAGTACACCCGTTCACACAGTGTTGACCAGCGGAGGGCTTCAATGTCAGTACACCCATTCACAGTGTAGACCAGCGGAGGGCTTCAATGTCAGTACACCCGTTCACAGTGTAGACCAGCGGAGGGCTTCAATGTCAGTACACCCGTTCACAGTGTTGACCAGCGGAGGGCTTCAATGTCAGTACACCCGTTCACAGTGTTGACCAGCGGAGGGCTTCAATATCAGTACACCCGTTCACAGTGTAGACCAGCGGAGGGCTTCAATGTCAGTACACCCGTTCACAGTGTAGACCAGCGGAGGGCTTCAATGTCAGTACACCCGTTCACAGTGTAGACCAGCGGAGGGCTTCAATGTCAGTACACCCGTTCACAGTGTAGACCAGCGGAAGGCTTCAATGTCAGCACACCCGTTCACAGTGTTGACCAGCGGAGGGCTTCAATGTCAGCACACCCGTTCACAGTGTAGACCATCCGAGGGCTTCAATGTCAGTACACCCGTTCACAGTGTAGACCAGCGGAGGGCTTCAATGTCAGTACACTTGTTCTCAGTGTAGACCAGCGGAGTGCTTCAATGTCAGTACACCCATTCACAGTGTTGACCAGCGGAGGGCTTCAATGTCAGTACACCCGTTCACACAGTGTAGACCAGCGGAGGGCTTCAATGTCAGTACACCCGTTCACAGTGTTGACCAGCGGAGGGCTTCAATGTCAGTACACCCATTCACACAGTGTAGACCAGCGGAGGGCTTCAATGTCAGTACACCCGTTCACAGTGTTGACCAGCAGAGGGCTTCAATGTCAGTACACCCGTTTACAGTGTAGACCAGCGGAGGGCTTCAATGTCAGTACACCCGTTCACAGTGTAGACCAGCAGAGGGCTTCAATGTCAGTACACCCGTTCACAGTGTAGACCAGCGGAGGGCTTCAATGTCAGTACACCCGTTCACAGTGTCGACCAGCGGAGGGCTTCAAATGCAGTACACCCGTTCACAGTGTAGACCAGCAGAGGGCTTCAATGTCAGTACACCCATTCACACAGTGTAGACCAGCGGAGGGCTTCAATGTCAGTACACCCGTTCACAGTGTAGACCAGCAGAGGGCTTCAATGTCAGTACACCCGTTCACAGTGTAGACCAGCGGAGGGCTTCAATGTCAGTACACCCATTCACAGTGTTGACCAGCGGAGGGCTTCAATGTCAGTACACCCGTTCACAGTGTAGACCAGCGGAGGGCTTCAATGTCAGTACACCCGTTCACAGTGTAGACCAGCGGAGGGCTTCAATGTCAGTACACCCATTCACACAGTGTAGACCAGCGGAGGGCTTCAATGTCAGTACACCCGTTCACAGTGTAGACCAGCGGAGGGTTTCAATGTCAGTACACCCGTTCACAGTGTTGACCAGCGGACGGCTTCAATATCAGTACACCCATTCACACAGTGTAGACCAACAGAGGGCTTCAATGTCAGTACACCCGTTCACAGTGTTGACCAGCAGAGGGCTTCAATGTCAATACACCCGTTCACAGTGTAGACCAGCGGAGGGCTTCAATGTCAGTACACCCGTTCACAGTGTAGACCAGCGGAGGGCTTCAATGTCAGTACACCCGTTCACAGTGTTGACCAGCGGAGGTCTTCAATGTCAGTACACCCGTTCACAGTGTTGACCAGCGGAGGGCTTCAATATCAGTACACCCGTTCACAGTGTAGACCAGCGGAGGGCTTCAATGTCAGTACACCCGTTCACAGTGTAGACCAGCGGAGGGCTTCAATGTCAGTACACCCGTTCACAGTGTAGACCAGCGGAGGGCTTCAATGTCAGTACACCCGTTCACAGTGTAGACCAGCGGAAGGCTTCAATGTCAGCAAAACCGTTCACAGTGTTGACCAGCGGAGGGCTTCAATGTCAGCACTCCCGTTCACAGTGTAGACCAGCCGAGGGCTTCAATGTCAGTACACCCGTTCACAGTGTAGACCAGCGGAGGGCTTCAATGTCAGTACACTTGTTCACAGTGTAGACCAGCGGAGTGCTTCAATGTCAGTACACCCATTCACAGTGTTGACCAGCGGAGGGCTTCAATGTCAGTACACCCGTTCACACAGTGTAGACCAGCGGAGGGCTTCAATGTCAGTACACCCGTTCACAGTGTTGACCAGCGGAGGGCTTCAATGTCAGTACACCCATTCACACAGTGTAGACCAGCGGTGGGCTTCAATGTCAGTACACCCGTTCACAGTGTTGACCAGCAGAGGGCTTCAATGTCAGTACACCCGTTTACAGTGTAGACCAGCGGAGGGCTTCAATGTCAGTACGCCCGTTCACAGTGTAGACCAGCAGAGGGCTTCAATGTCAGTACACCCGTTCACAGTGTAGACCAGCGGAGGGCTTCAATGTCAGTACACCCGTTCACAGTGTCGCCCAGCGGAGGGCTTCAAATGCAGTACACCCGTTCACAGTGTAGACCAGCAGAGGGCTTCAATGTCAGTACACCCGTTCACAGTGTAGACCAGCGGAGGGCTTCAATGTCAGTACACCCATTCACAGTGTTGACCAGCGGAGGGCTTCAATGTCAGTACACCCGTTCACAGTGTAGACCAGCGGAGGGCTTCAATGTCAGTACACCCGTTCACAGTGTAGACCAGCGGAGGGCTTCAATGTCAGTACACCCATTCTCACAGTGTAGACCAGCGGAGGGCTTCAATGTCAGTACACCCGTTCACAGTGTAGACCAGCGGAGGGCTTCAATATCAGTACACCCATTCACACAGTGTAGACCAACAGAGGGCTTCAATGTCAGTACACCCGTTCACAGTGTTGACCAGCAGAGGGCTTCAATGTCAATACACCCGTTCACAGTGTAGACCAGCGGAGGGATTCAATGTCAGTACACCAGTTCACAGTGTAGACCAGCGGAGGGCTTCAAATGCAGTACACCCGTTCACAGTGTAGACCAGCGGAGGGCTTCAATGTCAGTACACCCGTTCACAATGTTGACCAGCGGAGGGCTTCAATGTCAGTACACCCGTTCACAGTGTTGACCAGCGGAGGGCTTCAATATCAGTACACCCATTCACACAGTGTAGACCAGCAGAGGGCTTCAATGTCAGTACACCCGTTCACAGTGTTGACCAGCAGAGGGCTTCAATGTCAATACATCCGTTCACAGATTCGACCAGCGGAGGGCTTCAATGTCAGTACACCAGTTCACAGTGCAGACCAGCGGAGGGCTTCAATGTCAGTACACCCGTTCACAGTGTAGACCAGCGGAGGGCTTCAATGTCAGTACACCCATTCACACAGTGTAGACCAGCGGAGGGCTTCAATGTCAGTACACCCGTTCACAGTGTAGACCAGCGGAGGGCTTCAATGTCAGTACACCCGTTCACAATGTTGACCAGCGGAGGGCTTCAATGTCAGTACACCAATTCACACAGTGTAGACCAGCAGAGGGCTTCAATGTCAGTACACCCGTTCACAGTGTTGACCAGCAGAGGGCTTCAATGTCAATACACCCGTTCACAGTGTAGACCAGCGGACGGCTTCAATGTCAGTACACCCGTTCACAGTGTAGACCAGCGTAGGGCTTCAATGTCAGTACACCCATTCACACAGTGTAGACCAGCGGAGGGCTTCAATGTCAGTACACCCGTTCACAGTGTTGACCAGCGGACGGCTTCAATGTCAGTACACCCATTCACACAGTGTAGACCAGCAGAGGGCTTCAATGTCAGTACACCCGTTAACAGTGTTGAAGAGCAGAGGGCTTCAATGTCAATACACCCGTTCACAGTGTAGACCAGCGGAGGGATTCAATGTCAGTACACCAGTTCACAGTGTAGACCAGCGGAGGGCTTCAAATGCAGTACACCCGTTCACAGTGTAGACCAGCGGAGGGCTTCAACGTCAGTACACCCGTTCACACAGTGTTGACCAGCGGAGGGCTTCAATGTCAGTACACCCATTCACAGTGTAGACCAGCGGAGGGCTTCAATGTCAGTACACCTGTTCAGAGTGTAGACCAGCGGAGGGCTTCAATGTCAGTACACCCGTTCACAGTGTAGACCAGCGGAGGGCTTCAATGTCAGTACACCCGTTCACAGTGTTGACCAGCGGAGGGCTTCAATGTCAGTACACCCGTTCACAGTGTAGACCAGCGGAGGGCTTCAATGTCAGTACACCCATTCACACAGTGTAGACCAGCGGAGGGCTTCAATGTCAGTACACCCGTTCACAGTGTAGACCAGCGGAGGGCTTCAATGTCAGTACACCCGTTCACAGTGTTGACCATCGGAGGGCTTCAATATCAGTACACCCATTCACACAGTGTAGACCAGCAGAGGGCTTCAATGTCAGTACACCCGTTCACAGTGTTGACCAGCAGAGGTCTTCAATGTCAATACACCCGTTCACAGATTCGTCCAGCTTCAATGTCAGTACACCAGTTCACAGTGTAGACCAGCGGAGGGCTTCAAATGCAGTACACCCGTTCACAGTGTAGACCAGCGGAGGGCTTCAACGTCAGTACACCCGTTCACACAGTGTTGACCAGCGGAGGGCTTCAATGTCAGTACACCCATTCACAGTGTAGACCAGCGGAGGGCTTCAATGTCAGTACACCCGTTCACAGTGTAGACCAGCGGAGGGCTTCAATGTCAGTACACCCGTTCACAGTGTTGACCAGCGGAGGGCTTCAATGTCAGTACACCCGTTCACAGTGTTGACCAGCGGAGGGCTTCAATATCAGTACACCCGTTCACAGTATAGACCAGCGGAGGGCTTCAATGTCAGTACACCCGTTCACAGTGTAGACCAGCGGAGGGCTTCAATGTCAGTACACCCGTTCACAGTGTAGACCAGCGGAGGGCTTCAATGTCAGTACACCCGTTCACAGTGTAGACCAGCGGAAGGCTTCAATGTCAGCACACCCGTTCACAGTGTTGACCAGCGGAGGGCTTCAATGTCAGCACACCCGTTCACAGTGTAGACCATCCGAGGGCTTCAATGTCAGTACACCCGTTCACAGTGTAGACCAGCGGAGGGCTTCAATGTCAGTACACTTGTTCACAGTGTAGACCAGCGGAGTGCTTCAATGTCAGTACACCCATTCACAGTGTTGACCAGCGGAGGGCTTCAATGTCAGTACACCCGTTCACACAGTGTAGACCAGCGGAGGGCTTCAATGTCAGTACACCCGTTCACAGTGTTGACCAGCGGAGGGCTTCAATGTCAGTACACCCATTCACACAGTGTAGACCAGCGGAGGGCTTCAATGTCAGTACACCCGTTCACAGTGTTGACCAGCAGAGGGCTTCAATGTCAGTACACCCGTTTACAGTGTAGACCAGCGGAGGGCTTCAATGTCAGTACACCCGTTCACAGTGTAGACCAGCAGAGGGCTTCAATGTCAGTACACCCGTTCACAGTGTAGACCAGCGGAGGGCTTCAATGTCAGTACACCCGTTCACAGTGTCGACCAGCGGAGGGCTTCAAATGCAGTACACCCGTTCACAGTGTAGACCAGCAGAGGGCTTCAATGTCAGTACACCCATTCACACAGTGTAGACCAGCGGAGGGCTTCAATGTCAGTACACCCGTTCACAGTGTAGACCAGCAGAGGGCTTCAATGTCAGTACACCCGTTCACAGTGTAGACCAGCGGAGGGCTTCAATGTCAGTACACCCATTCACAGTGTTGACCAGCGGAGGGCTTCAATGTCAGTACACCCGTTCACAGTGTAGACCAGCGGAGGGCTTCAATGTCAGTACACCCGTTCACAGTGTAGACCAGCGGAGGGCTTCAATGTCAGTACACCCATTCACACAGTGTAGACCAGCGGAGGGCTTCAATGTCAGTACACCCGTTCACAGTGTAGACCAGCGGAGGGTTTCAATGTCAGTACACCCGTTCACAGTGTTGACCAGCGGACGGCTTCAATATCAGTACACCCATTCACACAGTGTAGACCAACAGAGGGCTTCAATGTCAGTACACCCGTTCACAGTGTTGACCAGCAGAGGGCTTCAATGTCAATACACCCGTTCACAGTGTAGACCAGCGGAGGGATTCAATGTCAGTACACCAGTTCACAGTGTAGTCCAGCGGAGGGCTTCAAATGCAGTACACCCGTTCACAGTGTAGACCAGCGGAGGGCTTCAACGTCAGTACACCCGTTCACACAGTGTTGACCAGCGGAGGGCTTCAATGTCAGTACACCCTTTCACAGTGTTGACCAGCGGAGGGCTTCAATGTCAGTACACCCATTCACAGTGTAGACCAGCGGAGGGCTACAATGTCAGTACACCCGTTCGCAGTGTAGACCAGCGGAGGGCTTCAATGTCAGTACACCCGTTCACAGTGTTGACCAGCGGAGGGCTTCAATGTCAGTACACCCGTTCACAGTGTAGACCAGCGGAGGGCTTCAATGTCAGTACACCCATTCACACAGTGTAGACCAGCGGAGGGCTTCAATGTCAGTACACACGTTCACAGTGTTGACCAGCAGAGGGCTTCAATGTCAATACACCCGTTCACAGATTCGACCAGCGGAGGGCTTCAATGTCAGTACACCAGTTCACAGTGTCGACCAGCGGAGGGCTTCAATGTCAGTACACCAGTTCACAGTGTAGACCAGCGGAGGGCTTCAACGTCAGTACACCCGTTCACACAGTGTTGACCAGCGGAGGGCTTCAATGTCAGTACACCCATTCACAGTGTAGACCAGCGGAGGGCTTCAATGTCAGTACACCCGTTCACAGTGTAGACCAGCGGAGGGCTTCAATGTCAGTACACCCGTTCACAGTGTAGACCAGCGGAGGGCTTCAATGTCAGTACACCCGTTCACAATGTTGACCAGCGGACGGCTTCAATATCAGTACACCCATTCACACAGTGTAGACCAGCGGAGGGCTTCAATGTCAGTACACCCGTTCACAGTGTTGACCAGCAGAGGGCTTCAATGTCAATACACCCGTTCACTGTGTAGACCAGCGGAGGGATTCAATGTCAGTACACCAGTTCACAGTGTAGACCAGCGGAGGGCTTCAAATGCAGTACACCCGTTCACAGTGTAGACCAGCGGAGGGCTTCAACGTCAGTACACCCGTTCACACAGTGTTGACCAGCGGAGGGCTTCAATGTCAGTACACCCTTTCACAGTGTTGACCAGCGGAGGGCTTCAATGTCAGTACACCCATTCACAGTGTAGACCAGCGGAGGGCTTCAATGTCAGTACACCCGTTCACAGTGTTGACCAGCGGAGGGCTTCAATATCAGTACACCCGTTCACAGTGTAGACCAGCGGAGGGCTTCAATGTCAGTACACCCGTTCACAGTGTAGACCAGCGGAGGGCTTCAATGTCAGTACACTTGTTCACAGTGTAGACCAGCGGAGTGCTTCAATGTCAGTACACCCATTCACAGTGTTGACCAGCGGAGGGCTTCAATGTCAGTACACCCGTTCACACAGTGTAGACCAGCGGAGGGCTTCAATGTCAGTACACCCATTCACACAGTGTAGACCAGCAGAGGGCTTCAATGTCAGTACACCCGTTCACAGTGTAGACCAGCGGAGGGCTTCAATGTCAGTACACCCGTTCACAGTGTAGACCAGCGGAGGGCTTCAAATGCAGTACACCCGTTCACAGTGTAGACCAGCAGAGGGCTTCATTGTCAGTACACCCATTCACACAGTGTAGACCAGCGGAGGGCTTCAATGTCAGTACACCCGTTCACAGTGTAGACCAGCAGAGGGATTCAATGTCAGTACACCCGTTCACACAGTGTAGACCAGCGGAAGGCTTCAATGTCAGCACACCCGTTCACAGTGTTGACCAGCGGAGGGCTTCAATGTCAGCACACCCGTTCACAGTGTAGACCAGCGGAGGGCTTCAATGTCAGTACACCCGTTCACAGTGTAGACCAGCGGAGGGCTTCAATGTCAGTACACTTGTTCACAGTGTAGACCAGCGGAGTGCTTCAATGTCAGTACACCCATTCACAGTGTTGACCAGCGGAGGGCTTCAATGTCAGTACACCCGTTCACACAGTGTAGACCAGCGGAGGGCTTCAATGTCAGTACACCCGTTCACAGTGTTGACCAGCGGAGGGCTTCAATGTCAGTACACCCGTTCACAGTGTCGACCAGCGGAGGGCTTCAAATGCAGTACACCCGCTCACAGTGTAGACCAGCAGAGGGCTTCAATGTCAGTACACCCATTCACACAGTGTAGACCAGCGGAGGGCTTCAATGTCAGTACACCCGTTCACAGTGTAGACCAGCAGAGGGCTTCAATGTCAGTACACCCGTTCACAGTGTAGACCAGCGGAGGGCTTCAATGTCAGTACACCCATTCACAGTGTTGACCAGCGGAGGGCTTCAATGTCAGTACACCCGTTCACAGTGTAGACCAGCGGAGGGCTTCAATGTCAGTACACCCGTTCACAGTGTAGACCAGCGGAGGGCTTCAATGTCAGTACACCCATTCACACAGTGTAGACCAGCGGAGGGCTTCAATGTCAGTACACCCGTTCACAGTGTAGACCAGCGGAGGGCTTCAATGTCAGTACACCCGTTCACAGTGTTGACCAGCGGACGGCTTCAATATCAGTACACCCATTCACACAGTGTAGACCAACAGAGGGCTTCAATGTCAGTACACCCGTTCACAGTGTTGACCAGCAGAGGGCTTCAATGTCAATACACCCGTTCACAGTGTAGACCAGCGGAGGGATTCAATGTCAGTACACCAGTTCACAGTGTAGACCAGCGGAGGGCTTCAAATGCAGTACACCCGTTCACAGTGTAGACCAGCGGAGGGCTTCAACGTCAGTACACCCGTTCACACAGTGTTGACCAGCGGAGGGCTTCAATGTCAGTACACCCTTTCACAGTGTTGATCAGCGGAGGGCTTCAATGTCAGTACACCCATTCACAGTGTAGACCAGCGGAGGGCTTCAATGTCAGTACACCCGTTCGCAGTGTAGACCAGCGGAGGGCTTCAATGTCAGTACACCCGTTCACAGTGTAGACCAGCGGAGGGCTTCAATGTCAGTACACCCGTTCACAGTGTTGACCAGCGGAGGGCTTCAATGTCAGTACACCCGTTCACAGTGTAGACCAGCGGAGGGCTTCAATGTCAGTACACCCATTCACACAGTGTAGACCAGCGGAGGGCTTCAATGTCAGTACACACGTTCACAGTGTTGACCAGCAGAGGGCTTCAATGTCAATACACCCGTTCACAGATTCGACCAGCGGAGGGCTTCAATATCAGTACACCAGTTCACAGTGTAGACCAGCGGAGGGCTTCAAATGCAGTACACCCGTTCACAGTGTAGACCAGCGGAGGGCTTCAACGTCAGTACACCCGTTCACACAGTGTTGACCAGCGGAGGGCTTCAATGTCAGTACACCCATTCACAGTGTAGACCAGCGGAGGGCTTCAATGTCAGTACACCCGTTCACAGTGTAGACCAGCGGAGGGCTTCAATGTCAGTACACCCGTTCACAGTGTAGACCAGCGGAGGGCTTCAATGTCAGTACACCCGTTCACAGTGTTGACCAGCGGACGGCTTCAATATCAGTACACCCATTCACCCAGTGTAGACCAGCAGAGGGCTTCAATGTCAGTACACCCGTTCACAGTGTTGACCAGCAGAGGGCTTCAATGTCAATACACCCGTTCACTGTGTAGACCAGCGGAGGGATTCAATGTCAGTACACCAGTTCACAGTGTAGACCAGCGGAGGGCTTCAAATGCAGTACACCCGTTCACAGTGTAGACCAGCGGAGGGCTTCAACGTCAGTACACCCGTTCACACAGTGTTGACCAGCGGAGGGCTTCAATGTCAGTACACCCTTTCACAGTGTTGACCAGCGGAGGGCTTCAATGTCAGTACACCCATTCACAGTGTAGACCAGCGGAGTGCTTCAATGTCAGTACACCCGTTCACAGTGTTGACCAGCGGAGGGCTTCAATATCAGTACACCCGTTCACAGTGTAGACCAGCGGAGGGCTTCAATGTCAGTACACCCGTTCACAGTGTAGACCAGCGGAGGGCTTCAATGTCAGTACACCCGTTCACAGTGTAGACCAGCGGAGGGCTTCAATGACAGTACACCCGTTCACAGTGTAGACCAGCGTAAGGCTTCAATGTCAGCACACCCGTTCACAGTGTTGACCAGCGGAGGGCTTCAATGTCAGCACACCGGTTCACAGTGTAGACCAGCGGAGGGCTTCAATGTCAGTACACTTGTTCACAGTGTAGACCAGCGGAGTGCTTCAATGTCAGTACACCCATTCACAGTGTTGACCAGCGGAGGGCTTCAATGTCAGTACACCCGTTCACACAGTGTAGACCAGCGGAGGGCTTCAATGTCAGTACACCCATTCACACAGTGTAGACCAGCAGAGGGCTTCAATGTCAGTACACCCGTTCACAGTGTAGACCAGCGGAGGGCTTCAATGTCAGTACACCCGTTCACAGTGTAGACCAGCGGAGGGCTTCAAATGCAGTACACCCGTTCACAGTGTAGACCAGCAGAGGGCTTCAATGTCAGTACACCCATTCACACAGTGTAGACCAGCGGAGGGCTTCAATGTCAGTACACCCGTTCACAGTGTAGACCAGCAGAGGGCTTCAATGTCAGTACACCCGTTCACACAGTGTAGACCAGCGGAGGGCTTCAATGTCAGTACACCCATTCACACAGTGTAGTCCAGCAGAGGGCTTCAATGTCAGTACACCCGTTCACAGTGTAGACCAGCGGAGGGCTTCAATGTCAGTACACCCGTTCACAGTGTAGACCAGCGGAGGGCTTCAAATGCAGTACACCCGTTCACAGTGTAGACCAGCAGAGGGCTTCAATGTCAGTACACCCATTCACACAGTGTAGACCAGCGGAGGGATTCAATGTCAGTACACCCGTTCACAGTGTAGACCAGCAGAGGGCTTCAATGTCAGTACACCCGTTCACAGTGTAGACCAGCGGAGGGCTTCAATGTCAGTACACCCATTCACAGTGTTGACCAGCGGAGGGCTTCAATGTCAGTACACCCGTTCACAGTGTAGACCAGCGGAGGGCTTCAATGTCAGTACACCCGTTCACAGTGTTGACCAGCGGAGGGCTTCAATGTCAGTACACCCGTTCACAGTGTAGACCAGCGGAGGGCTTCAATGTCAGTACACCCGTTCACAGTGTAGACCCCCGGAGGGCTTCAATGTCAGTACTCCCGTTCACAGTGTAGACCAGCGGAGGGCTTCAATGTCAGTACACCCGTTCACAGTGTTGACCAGCGGAGGGCTTCAATGTCAGCACACCCATTCACAGTGTTAACCAGCGCAGGGCTTCAATGTCAGCACACCCGTTCACAGTGTAGACCAGCGGAGGGCTTCAATGTCAGTACACCCGTTCACAGTGTAGACCAGCGGAGGGCTTCAATGTCAGTACACCCGGTCACAGTGTAGACCTGCGGAGAGCTTCAATGTCAGTACACCCGTTCACAGTGTTGACCAGCGGAGGGCTTCAATGTCAGTACACCCTTTCACACAGTGTAGACCAGCGTAAGGCTTCAATGTCAGCACACCCGTTCACAGTGTTGACCAGCGGAGGGCTTTAATGTCAGCACACCCGTTCACAGTGTAGACCAGCGGAGGGCTTCAATGTCAGTACACCCGTTCACAGTGTAGACCAGCGGAGGGCTTCAATGTCAGTACACTTGTTCACAGTGTAGACCAGCGGAGTGCTTCAATGTCAGTACACCCATTCACAGTGTTGACCAGCGGAGGGCTTCAATTTCAGCACACCCGTTCACAGTGTTGACCAGCGGAGGGCTTCAATGTCAGTACACCCGTTCACAGTGTAGACCAGCGGAGGGCTTCAATGTCAGTACACCCGTTCACACAGTGTAGACCAGCGGAGGGCTTCAATGTCAGTACACTTGTTCACAGTGTAGACCAGCGGAGTGCTTCAATGTCAGTACACCCATTCACAGTGTTGACCAGCGGAGGGCTTCAATGTCAGTACACCCGTTCACACAGTGTAGACCATCGGAGGGCTTCAATGTCAGTACACCCATTCACACAGTGTAGACCAGCAGAGGGCTTCAATGTCAGTACACCCGTTCACAGTGTAGACCAGCGGAGGGCTTCAAATGCAGTACACCCGTTCACAGTGTAGACCAGCAGAGGGCTTCAATGTCAGTACACCCGTTCACACAGTGTAGACAAGCGGAGGGCTTCAATGTCAGTACACCCATTCACACAGTGTAGACCAGCAGAGGGCTTCAATGTCAGTACACCCGTTCACAGTGTAGACCAGCGGAGGGCTTCAATGTCAGTACACCCGTTCACAGTGTAGACCAGCGGAGGGCTTCAAATGCAGTACACCCGTTCACAGTGTAGACCAGCAGAGGGCTTCAATGTCAGTACACCCATTCACACAGTGTAGACCAGCGGAGGGCTTCAATGTCAGCACACCCGTTCATAGTGTAGACCAGCAGAGGGCTTCAATGTCAGTACACCCATTCACAGTGTTGACCAGCGGAGGGCTTCAATGTCAGTACACCCGTTCACAGTGTAGACCAGCGGAGGGCTTCAATGTCAGTACACCCATTCACAGTGTTGACCAGCGGAGGGCTTCAATGTCAGTACACCCGTTCACAGTGTAGACCAGCGGAGGGCTTCAATGTCAGTACACTTGTTCACAGTGTAGACCAGCGGAGTGCTTCAATGTCAGTACACCCATTCACAGTGTTGACCAGCGGAGGGCTTCAATTTCAGCACACCCGTTCACAGTGTTGACCAGCGGAGGGCTTCAATGTCAGTACACCCGTTCACAGTGTAGACCAGCGGAGGGCTTCAATGTCAGTACACCCGTTCACACAGTGTAGACCAGCGGAGGGCTTCAATGTCAGTACACTTGTTCACAGTGTAGACCAGCGGAGTGCTTCAATGTCAGTACACCCATTCACAGTGTTGACCAGCGGAGGGCTTCAATGTCAGTACACCCGTTCACACAGTGTAGACCATCGGAGGGCTTCAATGTCAGTACACCCATTCACACAGTGTAGACCAGCAGAGGGCTTCAATGTCAGTACACCCGTTCACAGTGTAGACCAGCGGAGGGCTTCAATGTCAGTACACCCGTTCACAGTGTAGACCAGCGGAGGGCTTCAAATGCAGTACACCCGTTCACAGTGTAGACCAGCAGAGGGCTTCAATGTCAGTACACCCGTTCACACAGTGTAGACCAGCGGAGGGCTTCAATGTCAGTACACCCATTCACACAGTGTAGACCAGCAGAGGGCTTCAATGTCAGTACACCCGTTCACAGTGTAGACCAGCGGAGGGCTTCAATGTCAGTACACCCGTTCACAGTGTAGACCAGCGGAGGGCTTCAAATGCAGTACACCCGTTCACAGTGTAGACCAGCAGAGGGCTTCAATGTCAGTACACCCATTCACACAGTGTAGACCAGCGGAGGGCTTCAATGTCAGCACACCCGTTCATAGTGTAGACCAGCAGAGGGCTTCAATGTCAGTACACACATTCACAGTGTTGACCAGCGGAGGGCTTCAATGTCAGTACACCCGTTCACAGTGTAGACCAGCGGAGGGCTTCAATGTCAGTACACCCATTCACAGTGTTGACCAGCGGAGGGCTTCAATGTCAGTACACCCGTTCACAGTGTAGACCAGCGGAGGGCTTCAATGTCAGTACACCCGTTCACAGTGTTGACCAGCGGAGGGCTTCAATGTCAGTACACCCGTTCACAGTGTAGACCAGCGGAGGGCTTCAATGTCAGTACACCCGTTCACAGTGTAGACCCCCGGAGGGCTTCAATGTCAGTACTCCCGTTCACAGTGTAGACCAGCGGAGGGCTTCAATGTCAGTACACCCGTTCACAGTGTTGACCAGCGGAGGGCTTCAATGTCAGCACACCCATTCACAGTGTTAACCAGCGCAGGGCTTCAATGTCAGCACACCCGTTCACAGTGTAGACCAGCGGAGGGCTTCAATGTCAGTACACCCGTTCACAGTGTAGACCAGCGGAGGGCTTCAATGTCAGTACAACAGGTCACAGTGTAGACCTGCGGAGAGCTTCAATGTCAGTACACCCGTTCACAGTGTTGACCAGCGGAGGGCTTCAATGTCAGTACACCCTTTCACACAGTGTAGACCAGCGGAGGGCTTCAATGTCAGTACACCCGTTCACAGTGTTGACCAGCGGAGGGCTTCAATGTCAGTACACCCGTTCACAGTGTAGACCAGCGGAGGGCTTCAATGTCAGTACACCCGTTCACAGTGTAGACCCCCGGAGGGCTTCAATGTCAGTACTCCCGTTCACAGTGTAGACCAGCGGAGGGCTTCAATGTCAGTACACCCGTTCACAGTGTTGACCAGCGGAGGGCTTCAATGTCAGCACACCCATTCACAGTGTTAACCAGCGCAGGGCTTCAATGTCAGCACACCCGTTCACAGTGTAGACCAGCGGAGGGCTTCAATGTCAGTACACCCGTTCACAGTGTAGACCAGCGGAGGGCTTCAATGTCAGTACAACAGGTCACAGTGTAGACCTGCGGAGAGCTTCAATGTCAGTACACCCGTTCACAGTGTTGACCAGCGGAGGGCTTCAATGTCAGTACACCCTTTCACACAGTGTAGACCAGCGGAGGGCTTCAATGTCAGTACACCCGTTCACAGTGTTGACCAGCGGAGGGCTTCAATGTCAGTACACCCGTTCACAGTGTAGACCAGCGGAGGGCTTCAATGTCAGTACACCCGTTCACAGTGTAGACCAGCAGAGGGCTTCAATGTCAGTACACCCGTTCACAGTGTAGACCAGCGGAGGTTTCAATGTCAGTACACCCGTTCACAGTGTTGACCAGCGGAGGGCTTCAAATGCAGTACACCCGTTCACAGTGTAGACCAGCGGAGGGCTTCAATGTCAGTACACCCGTTCACAGTGTTGACCAGCGGAGGGCTTCAAATGCAGTACACCCGTTCACAGTGTAGACCAGCGGAGGACTTCATGTCAGTATACCCGTTCGCAGTGTTGACCAGCGGAGGGCTTCAATGTCAGTACACCCGTTCACAGTGTAGACCAGCGGAGGGCTTCAATGTCAGTACACCCGTTCACAGTGTTGACCAGCGGAGGGCTTCAATGTCAGTACACCCATTCACACAGTGTAGACCAGCAGAGGGCATCAATGTCAGTACACCCGTTCACAGTGTTGACCAGCAGAGGGCTTCAATGTCAATACACCCTTTCACAGTGTAGACCAGCGGAGGGCTTCAATGTCAGTACACCAGTTCACAGTGTAGACCAGCGGAGGGCTTGAAATGCAGTACACCCGTTCACAGTGTAGACCAGCAGAGGGCTTCAACGTCAGTACACCCGTTCACACAGTGTTGACCAGAGGAGGGCTTCAATGTCAGTACACCCGTTCAGTGTTGACCAGAGAAGGGCTTCAATGTCAGTACATCCGTTCACACAGTGTAGACCAGCGGAGGGCTTCAATGTCAGCACACCCGTTCACAGTGTTGACCAGCGGAGGGCTTCAATGTCAGCACACCCGTTCACAGTGTTGACCAGTGCAGGGCTTCAATGTCAGCACACCCGTTCACAGTGTAGACCAGCGGAGGGCTTCAATGTCTGTACACCCATTCACACAGTGTAGACCAGCGGAGGGCTTCAATGTCAGTACACCCGTTCACAGTGTTGAACAGCAGAGGGCTTCAATGTCAGTACACCCGTTTACAGTGTAGACCAGCGGAGGGCTTCAATGTCAGTACACCCGTTCACAGTGTAGACCAGCAGAGGGCTTCAATGTCAGTACACCCGTTCACAGTGTAGACCAACGGAGGGCTTCAATGTCAGTACACCCGTTCACAGTGTCGACCAGCGGAGGGCTTCAAATGCAGTACACCCGTTCACAGTGTAGACCAGCAGAGGGCTTCAATGTCAGTACACCCATTCACACAGTGTAGACCAGCGGAGGGCTTCAATGTCAGTACACCCGTTCACAGTGTAGACCAGCAGAGGGCTTCAATGTCAGTACACCCGTTCACAGTGTAGACCAGCGGAGGGCTTCAATGTCAGTACACCCATTCACAGTGTTGACCAGCGGAGGGCTTCAATTTCAGTACACCCGTTCACAGTGTAGACCAGCGGAGGGCTTCAATGTCAGTACACCCGTTCACAGTGTTGACCAGCGGAGGGCTTCAATGTCAGTACACCCGTTCACAGTGTAGACCAGCGGAGGGCTTCAATGTCAGTACACCCGTTCACAGTGTAGACCAGCGGAGGGCTTCAATTTCAGTACACCCGTTCACAGTGTAGACCAGCGGAGGGCTTCAATGTCAGTACACCCGTTCACAGTGTTGACCAGCGGAGGGCTTCAATGTCAGCACACCCATTCACAGTGTTGACCAGCGCAGGGCTTCAATGTCAGCACACCCGTTCACAATGTTGACCAGCGGAGGGCTTCAATGTCAGTACACCCATTCACACAGTGTAGACCAGCAGAGGGATTCAATGTCAGTACACCAGTTCACAGTGTAGACCAGCGGAGGGCTTCAAATGCAGTACACCCGTTCACAGTGTAGACCAGCAGAGGGCTTCAACGTCAGTACACCCGTTCACACAGTGTTGACCAGAGGAGGGCTTCAATGTCAGTACACCCGTTCAGTGTTGACCAGAGAAGGGCTTCAATGTCAGTACATCCGTTCACACAGTGTAGACCAGCGGAGGGCTTCAATGTCAGCACACCCGTTCACAGTGTTGACCAGCGGAGGGCTTCAATGTCAGCACACCCGTTCACAGTGTTGACCAGTGCAGGGCTTCAATGTCAGCACACCCGTTCACAGTGTAGACCAGCGGAGGGCTTCAATGTCTGTACACCCATTCACACAGTGTAGACCAGCGGAGGGCTTCAATGTCAGTACACCCGTTCACAGTGTTGAACAGCAGAGGGCTTCAATGTCAGTACACCCGTTTACAGTGTAGACCAGCGGAGGGCTTCAATGTCAGTACACCCGTTCACAGTGTAGACCAGCAGAGGGCTTCAATGTCAGTACACCCGTTCACAGTGTAGACCAACGGAGGGCTTCAATGTCAGTACACCCGTTCACAGTGTCGACCAGCGGAGGGCTTCAAATGCAGTACACCCGTTCACAGTGTAGACCAGCAGAGGGCTTCAATGTCAGTACACCCATTCACACAGTGTAGACCAGCGGAGGGCTTCAATGTCAGTACACCCGTTCACAGTGTAGACCAGCAGAGGGCTTCAATGTCAGTACACCCGTTCACAGTGTAGACCAGCGGAGGGCTTCAATGTCAGTACACCCATTCACAGTGTTGACCAGCGGAGGGCTTCAATGTCAGTACACCCGTTCACAGTGTAGACCAGCGGAGGGCTTCAATGTCAGTACACCCGTTCACAGTGTTGACCAGCGGAGGGCTTCAATGTCAGTACACCCGTTCACAGTGTAGACCAGCGGAGGGCTTCAATGTCAGTACACCCGTTCACAGTGTAGACCAGCGGAGGGCTTCAATTTCAGTACACCCGTTCACAGTGTAGACCAGCGGAGGGCTTCAATGTCAGTACACCCGTTCACAGTGTTGACCAGCGGAGGGCTTCAATGTCAGCACACCCATTCACAGTGTTGACCAGCGCAGGGCTTCAATGTCAGCACACCCGTTCACAATGTTGACCAGCGGAGGGCTTCAATGTCAGTACACCCATTCACACAGTGTAGACCAGCAGAGGGATTCAATGTCAGTACACCAGTTCACAGTGTAGACCAGCGGAGGGCTTCAAATGCAGTACACCCGTTCACAGTGTAGACCAGCGGAGGGCTTCAACGTCAGTACACCCGTTCACACAGTGTTGACCAGCGGAGGGCTTCAATGTCAGTACACCCTTTCACAGTGTTGACCAGCGGAGGGCTTCAATGTCAGTACACCCATTCACAGTGTAGACCAGCGGAGGGCTTCAATGTCTGTACACCCATTCACACAGTGTAGACCAGCGGAGGGCTTCAATGTCAGTACACCCGTTCACAGTGTTGAACAGCAGAGGGCTTCAATGTCAGTACACCCGTTTACAGTGTAGACCAGCGGAGGGCTTCAATGTCAGTACACCCGTTCACAGTGTAGACCAGCAGAGGGCTTCAATGTCAGTACACCCGTTCACAGTGTAGACCAACGGAGGGCTTCAATGTCAGTACACCCGTTCACAGTGTCGACCAGCGGAGGGCTTCAAATGCAGTACACCCGTTCACAGTGTAGACCAGCAGAGGGCTTCAATGTCAGTACACCCATTCACACAGTGTAGACCAGCGGAGGGCTTCAATGTCAGTACACCCGTTCACAGTGTAGACCAGCAGAGGGCTTCAATGTCAGTACACCCGTTCACAGTGTAGACCAGCGGAGGGCTTCAATGTCAGTACACCCATTCACAGTGTTGACCAGCGGAGGGCTTCAATGTCAGTACACCCGTTCACAGTGTAGACCAGCGGAGGGCTTCAATGTCAGTACACCCGTTCACAGTGTTGACCAGCGGAGGGCTTCAATGTCAGTACACCCGTTCACAGTGTAGACCAGCGGAGGGCTTCAATGTCAGTACACCCGTTCACAGTGTAGACCAGCGGAGGGCTTCAATGTCAGTACACCCGTTCACAGTGTAGACCAGCGGAGGGCTTCAATGTCAGTACACCCGTTCACAGTGTTGACCAGCGGAGGGCTTCAATGTCAGCACACCCATTCACAGTGTTGACCAGCGCAGGGCTTCAATGTCAGCACACCCGTTCACAATGTTGACCAGCGGAGGGCTTCAATGTCAGTACACCCATTCACACAGTGTAGACCAGCAGAGGGATTCAATGTCAGTACACCAGTTCACAGTGTAGACCAGCGGAGGGCTTCAAATGCAGTACACCCGTTCACAGTGTAGACCAGCGGAGGGCTTCAACGTCAGTACACCCGTTCACACAGTGTTGACCAGCGGAGGGCTTCAATGTCAGTACACCCTTTCACAGTGTTGACCAGCGGAGGGCTTCAATGTCAGTACACCCATTCACAGTGTAGACCAGCGGAGGGCTTCAATGTCAGTACACCCGTTCACAGTGTAGACCAGCGGAGGGTTTCAATGTCAGTACACCAGTTCACAGTGTAGACCAGCGGAGGGCTTCAAATGCAGTACACCCGTTCACAGTGTAGACCAGCGGAGGGCTTCAACGTCAGTACACCCGTTCACACAGTGTTGACCAGCGGAGGGCTTCAATGTCAGTACACCCTTTCACAGTGTTGACCAGCGGAGGGCTTCAATGTCAGTACACCCATTCACAGTGTAGACCAGCGGAGGGCTTCAATGTCAGTACACCCGTTCACAGTGTAGACCAGCGGAGGGCTTCAATGTCAGTACACCCGTTCACAGTGTAGACCAGCGGAGGGCTTCAATGTCAGTACACCCGTTCACAGTGTTGACCAGCGGAGGGCTTCAATGTCAGTACACCCGTTCACAGTGTAGACCAGCGGAGGGCTTCAATGTCAGTACACCCATTCACACAGTGTAGACCAGCGGAGGGCTTCAATGTCAGTAAACCCGTTCACAGTGTAGACCAGCGGAGGGCTTCAATGTCAGTACACCCGTTCACAGTGTTGACCAGCGGAGGGCTTCAATATCAGTACACCCATTCACACAGTGTAGACCAGCAGAGGGCTTCAATGTCAGTACACCCGTTCACAGTGTTGACCAGCAGAGGGCTTCAATGTCAATACACCCGTTCACAGATTCGACCAGCGGAGGGTTTCAATGTCAGTACACCAGTTCACAGTGTAGACCAGCGGAGGGCTTCAAATGCAGTACACCCGTTCACAGTGTAGACCAGCGGAGGGCTTCAACGTCAGTACACCCGTTCACACAGTGTTGACCAGCGGAGTGCTTCAATGTCAGTACACCCATTCACAGTGTAGACCAGCGGAGGGCATCAATGTCAGTACACCCGTTCACAGTGTAGACCAGCGGAGGGCTTCAATGTCAGTACACCCGTTCACAGTGTTGACCAGCGGAGGGCTTCAATGTCAGTACACCCGTTCACAGTGTTGACCAGCGGAGGGCTTCAATATCAGTACACCCGTTCACAGTGTAGACCAGCGGAGGGCTTCAATGTCAGTACACCCGTTCACAGTGTAGACCAGCGGAGGGCTTCAATGTCAGTACACCCGTTCACAGTGTAGACCAGCGGAGGGCTTCAATGTCAGTACACCCGTTCACAGTGTAGACCAGCGGAAGGCTTCAATGTCAGCACACCCGTTCACAGTGCTGACCAGCGGAGGGCTTCAATGTCAGCACACCCGTTCACAGTGTAGACCAGCGGAGGGCTTCAATGTCAGTACACCCGTTCACAGTGTAGACCAGCGGAGGACTTCAATGTCAGTACACTTGTTCACAGTGTAGACCAGCGGAGAGCTTCAATGTCAGTACACCCATTCACAGTGTTGACCAGCGGAGGGCTTCAATGTCAGTAACCCCGTTCACACAGTGTAGACCAGCGGAGGGCTTCAATGTCAGTACACCCGTTCACAGTGTTGACCAGCGGAGGGCTTCAATGTCAGTACACCCATTCACACAGTGTAGACCAGCGGAGGGCTTCAATGTCAGTACACCCGTTCACAGTGTTGACCAGCAGAGGGCTTCAATGTCAGTACACCCGTTCACAGTGTTGACCAGCGGAGGGCTTCAATGTCAGTACACCCGTTCACAGTGTAGACCAGCGGAGGGCTTCAATGTCAGTACACCCATTCACACAGTGTAGACCAGCGGAGGGCTTCAATGTCAGTACACCCATTCACACAGTGTAGACCAGCGGAGGGCTTCAATGTCAGTACACACGTTCAAAGTGTAGACCAGCGGAGGGCTTCAATGTCAGTACACCCGTTCACAGTGTTGACCAGCGGAGGGCTTCAATATCAGTACACCCATTCAGACAGTGTAGACCAGCAGAGGGCATCAATGTCAGTACACCCGTTCACAGTGTTGACCAGCAGAGGGCTTCAATGTCAATACACCCGTTCACAGATTCGACCAGCGGAGGGCTTCAATGTCAGTACACCAGTTCACAGTGTAGACCAGCGGAGGGCTTCAAATGCAGTACACCCGTTCACAATGTAGACCAGCGGAGGGCTTCAACGTCAGTACACCCGTTCACACAGTTTTGACCAGCGGAGGGCTTCAATGTCAGTACACCCATTCACAGTGTAGACCAGCGGAGGGCTTCAATGTCAGTACACCCGTTCACAGTGCAGACCAGCGGAGGGCTTCAATGTCAGTACACCCGTTCACAGTGTTGACCAGCGGAGGGCTTCAATGTCAGTACACCCGTTCACAGTGTTGACCAGCGGAGGGCTTCAATGTCAGTACACCCGTTCACAGTGTAGACCAGCGGAGGGCTTCAATGTCAGTACACCCGTTCACAGTGTAGACCAGCGGAGGGCTTCAATGTTAGTACACCCGTTCACAGTGTAGACCAGCGGAGGGCTTCAATGTCAGTACACCCGTTCACAGTGTAGACCAGCGGAAGGCTTCAATGTCAGCACACCCGTTCACAGTGTTGACCAGCGGAGGGCTTCAATGTCAGCACACCCGTTCACAGTGTAGACCAGCGGAGGGCTTCAATGTCAGTACACCCGTTCACAGTGTAGACCAGCGGAGGGCTTCAATGTCAGTACACTTGTTCAGAGTGTAGACCAGCGGAGTGCTTGAATGTCAGTACACCCATTCACAGTGTTGACCAGCGGAGGGCTTCAATGTCAGTACACCCGTTCACACAGTGTAGACCAGCGGAGGGCTTCAATGTCAGTACACCCTTTCACAGTGTTGACCAGCGGAGGGCTTCAATGTCAGTACACCCATTCACACAGTGTAGACCAGCGGAGGGCTTCAATGTCAGTACACCCGTTCACAGTGTAGACCAGCGGAGGGCTTCAATGTCAGTACACCCATTCACAGTGTTGACCAGCGGAGGGCTTCAATGTCAGTACACCCGTTCACAGTGTAGACCAGCGGAGGGCTTCAATGTCAGTACACCCGTTCACAGTGTTGACCAGCGGAGGGCTTCAATGTCAGTACACCCGTTCACAGTGTAGACCAGCGGAGGGCTTCAATGTCAGTACACCCGTTCACAGTGTAGACCAGCGGAGGACTTCAATGTCAGTACACCCGTTCACAGTGTAGACCAGCGGAGGGCTTCAATGTCAGTACACCCGTTCACAGTGTAGACCAGCGGAGGGCTTCAATGTCAGTACACCAGTTCACAGTGTAGACCAGCGGAGGGCTTCAAATGCAGTACACCCGTTCACAGTGTAGACCAGCAGAGGGCTTCAACGTCAGTACACCCGTTCACACAGTGTTGACCAGCGGAGGGCTTCAATGTCAGTACACCCGTTCAGTGTTGACCAGCGAAGGGCTTCAATGTCAGTACATCCGTTCACACAGTGTAGACCAGCGGAGGGCTTCAATGTCAGCACATCCGTTCACAGTGTTGACCAGCGGAGGGCTTCAATGTCAGCACACCCGTTCACAGTGTTGACCAGTGCAGGGCTTCAATGTCAGCACACCCGTTCACAGTGTAGACCAGCGGAGGGCTTCAATGTCAGCACACCCGTTCACAGTGTAGACCAGCGGAGGGCTTCAATGTCAGTAAACCCGTTCACAGTGTTGACCAGCGGAGGGCTTCAATGTCAGTACACCCGTTCACAGTGTTGACCAGCGGAGGGCTTCAATATCAGTACACCCATTCTCAGTGTTGACCAGCGGAGGGCTTCAATGTCAGTACACCCGTTCACAGTGTAGACCAGCGGAGGGCTTCAATGTCAGTACACCCGTTCACAGTGTAGACCAGCGGAGGGCTTCAATGTCAGTACACCCGTTCACAGTGTAGACCAGCGGAGGGCTTCAATGTCAGTACACCCGTTCACAGTGTAGACCAGCGGAGGGCTTCAATGTCAGTACACCCGTTCACAGTGTAGACCAGCGGAGGGCTTCAATGTCAGTACACACATTCACACAGTGTAGACCAGCGGAGGGCTTCAATGTCAGTACACCCGTTCACAGTGTAGACCAGCGGAGGGCTTCAATGTCAGTACACCCGTTCACAGTGTTGACCAGCGGAGGGCTTCAATGTCAGTACACCCATTCACACAGTGTAGAACAGCAGAGGGCTTCAATGTCAGTACACCCGTTCACAGTGTTGACCAGCAGAGGGCTTCAATGTCAATACACCCGTTCACAGTGTAGACCAGCGGAGGGATTCAATGTCAGTACACCAGTTCACAGTGCAGACCAGCGGAGGGCTTCAAATGCTGTACACCCGTTCACAATGTAGACCAGCGGAGGGCTACAACGTCAGTACACCCGTTCACACAGTGTTGACCAGCGGAGGGCTTCAATGTCAGTACACCCTTTCACAGTGTTGACCAGCGGAGGGCTTCAATGTCAGTACACCCATTCACAGTGTAGACCAGCGGAGGGCTTCAATGTCAGTACACCCGTTCACAGTGTAGACCAGCGGAGGGCTTCAATGTCAGTACACCCGTTCACAGTGTTGACCAGCGGAGGGCGTCAATGTCAGTACACCCGTTCACAGTGTAGACCAGCGGAGGGCTTCAATGTCAGTACACCCATTCACACAGTGTAGACCAGCGGAGGGCTTCAATGTCAGTACACCCGTTCACAGTGTAGACCAGCGGAGGGCTTCAATGTCAGTACACCCGTTCACAGTGTTGACCAGCGGAGGGCTTCAATGTCAGTACACCGATTCACACAGTGTAGACCAGCAGAGGGCTTCAATGTCAGTACACCCGTTCACAGTGTTGACCAGCAGAGGGCTTCAATGTCAATACACCCGTTCACAGTGTAGACCAGCGGAGGGCTTCAATGTCAGTACACCAGTTCACAGTGTAGACCAGCGGAGGGCTTCAAATGCAGTACACCCGTTCACAGTGTAGACCAGCGGAGGGCTTCAACGTCAGTACACCCGTTCACACAGTGTTGACCAGCGGAGGGCTTCAATGTCAGTACACCCATTCACAGTGTAGACCAGCGGAGGGCTTCAATGTCAGTACACCCGTTCACAGTGTTGACCAGCGGAGGGCTTCAATGTCAGTACACCGATTCACACAGTGTAGACCAGCAGAGGGCTTCAATGTCAGTACACCCGTTCACAGTGTTGACCAGCAGAGGGCTTCAATGTCAATACACCCGTTCACAGTGTAGACCAGCGGAGGGCTTCAATGTCAGTACACCAGTTCACAGTGTAGACCAGCGGAGGGCTTCAACGTCAGTACACCCGTTCACACAGTGTTGACCAGCGGAGGGCTTCAATGTCAGTACACCCGTTCACAGTGTTGACCAGCGGAGGGCTTCAATGTCAGTACACCGATTCACACAGTGTAGACCAGCAGAGGGCTTCAATGTCAGTACACCCGTTCACAGTGTTGACCAGCAGAGGGCTTCAATGTCAATACACCCGTTCACAGTGTAGACCAGCGGAGGGCTTCAATGTCAGTACACCAGTTCACAGTGTAGACCAGCGGAGGGCTTCAACGTCAGTACACCCGTTCACACAGTGTTGACCAGCGGAGGGCTTCAATGTCAGTACACCCATTCACAGTGTAGACCAGCGGAGGGCTTCAATGTCAGTACACCCGTTCACAGTGTAGACCAGCGGAGGGCTTCAATGTCAGTACACCCGTTCACAGTGTAGACCAGCGGAGGGCTTCAATGTCAGTACACCCGTTCACAGTGTTGACCAGCGGAGGGCGTCAATGTCAGTACACCCGTTCACAGTGTAGACCAGCGGAGGGCTTCAATGTCAGTACACCCATTCACACAGTGTAGACCAGCGGAGGGCTTCAATGTCAGTACACCCGTTCACAGTGTAGACCAGCGGAGGGCTTCAATGTCAGTACACCCGTTCACAGTGTTGACCAGCGGAGGGCTTCAATGTCAGTACACCGATTCACACAGTGTAGACCAGCAGAGGGCTTCAATGTCAGTACACCCGTTCACAGTGTTGACCAGCAGAGGGCTTCAATGTCAATACACCCGTTCACAGTGTAGACCAGCGGAGGGCTTCAATGTCAGTACACCAGTTCACAGTGTAGACCAGCGGAGGGCTTCAAATGCAGTACACCCGTTCACAGTGTAGACCAGCGGAGGGCTTCAACGTCAGTACACCAGTTCACACAGTGTTGACCAGCGGAGGGCTTCAATGTCAGTACACCCATTCACAGTGTAGACCAGCGGAGGGCTTCAATGTCAGTACACCCGTTCACAGTGTTGACCAGCGGAGGGCTTCAATGTCAGTACACCGATTCACACAGTGTAGACCAGCAGAGGGCTTCAATGTCAGTACACCCGTTCACAGTGTTGACCAGCAGAGGGCTTCAATGTCAATACACCCGTTCACAGTGTAGACCAGCGGAGGGCTTCAATGTCAGTACACCAGTTCACAGTGTAGACCAGCGGAGGGCTTCAACGTCAGTACACCCGTTCACACAGTGTTGACCAGCGGAGGGCTTCAATGTCAGTACACCCATTCACCCTGTAGACCAGCGGAGGGCTTCAATGTCAGTACACCCGTTCACAGTGTAGACCAGCGGAGGGCTTCAATGTCAGTACACCAGTTCACAGTGTAGACCAGCGGAGGGCTTCAACGTCAGTACACCCGTTCACACAGTGTTGACCAGCGGAGGGCTTCAATGTCAGTACACCCATTCACAGTGTAGACCAGCGGAGGGCTTCAATGTCAGTACACCCGTTCACAGTGTAGACCAGCGGAGGGCTTCAATGTCAGTACACCCGTTCACAGTGTAGACCAGCGGAGGGCTTCAATGTCAGTACACCCGTTCACAGTGTAGACCAGCGGAGGGCTTCAATGTCAGTACACCCGTTCACAGTGTAGACCAGCGGAGGGCTTCAATGTCAGTACACCCGTTCACAGTGTATACCAGCGGAGGGCTTCAATGTCAGTACACACATTCACACAGTGTAGACCAGCGGAGGGCTTCAATGTCAGTACACCCGTTCACAGTGTAGACCAGCGGAGGGCTTCAATGTCAGTACACCCGTTCACAGTGTTGACCAGCGGAGGGCTTCAATGTCAGTACACCCATTCACACAGTGTAGACCAGCAGAGGGCTTCAATGTCAGTACACCCGTTCACAGTGTTGACCAGCAGAGGGCTTCAATGTCAATACACCCGTTCACAGTGTAGACCAGCGGAGGGATTCAATGTCAGTACACCAGTTCACAGTGCAGACCAGCGGAGGGCTTCAAATGCTGTACACCCGTTCACAATGTAGACCAGCGGAGGGCTACAACGTCAGTACACCCGTTCACACAGTGTTGACCAGCGGAGGGCTTCAATGTCAGTACACCCTTTCACAGTGTTGACCAGCGGAGGGCTTCAATGTCAGTACACCCATTCACAGTGTAGACCAGCGGAGGGCTTCAATGTCAGTACACCCGTTCACAGTGTAGACCAGCGGAGGGCTTCAATGTCAGTACACCCGTTCACAGTGCAGACCAGCGGAGGGCGTCAATGTCAGTACACCCGTTCACAGTGTAGACCAGCGGAGGGCTTCAATGTCAGTACACCCATTCACACAGTGTAGACCAGCGGAGGGCTTCAATGTCAGTACACCCGTTCACAGTGTAGACCAGCGGAGGGCTTCAATGTCAGTACACCCGTTCACAGTGTTGACCAGCGGAGGGCTTCAATGTCAGTACACCGATTCACACAGTGTAGACCAGCAGAGGGCTTCAATGTCAGTACACCCGTTCACAGTGTTGACCAGCAGAGGGCTTCAATGTCAATACACCCGTTCACAGTGTAGACCAGCCGAGGGCTTCAATGTCAGTACACCAGTTCACAGTGTAGACCAGCGGAGGGCTTCAAATGCAGTACACCCGTTCACAGTGTAGACCTGCGGAGGGCTTCAACGTCAGTACACCCGTTCACACAGTGTTGACCAGCGGAGGGCTTCAATGTCAGTACACCCATTCACAGTGTAGACCAGCGGAGGGCTTCAATGTCAGTACACCCGTTCACAGTGTTGACCAGCGGAGGGCTTCAATGTCAGTACACCGATTCACACAGTGTAGACCAGCAGAGGGCTTCAATGTCAGTACACCCGTTCACAGTGTTGACCAGCAGAGGGCTTCAATGTCAATACACCCGTTCACAGTGTAGACCAGCGGAGGGCTTCAATGTCAGTACACCAGTTCACAGTGTAGACCAGCGGAGGGCTTCAACGTCAGTACACCCGTTCACACAGTGTTGACCAGCGGAGGGCTTCAATGTCAGTACACCCATTCACAGTGTAGACCAGCGGAGGGCTTCAATGTCAGTACACCCGTTCACAGTGTAGACCAGCGGAGGGCTTCAATGTCAGTACACCCGTTCACAGTGTTGACCAGCAGAGGGCTTCAATGTCAATACACCCGTTCACAGTGTAGACCAGCGGAGGGCTTCAATGTCAGTACACCAGTTCACAGTGTAGACCAGCGGAGGGCTTCAAATGCAGTACACCCGTTCACAGTGTAGACCAGCGGAGGGCTTCAACGTCAGTACACCAGTTCACACAGTGTTGACCAGCGGAGGGCTTCAATGTCAGTACACCCATTCACAGTGTAGACCAGCGGAGGGCTTCAATGTCAGTACACCCGTTCACAGTGTTGACCAGCGGAGGGCTTCAATGTCAGTACACCGATTCACACAGTGTAGACCAGCAGAGGGCTTCAATGTCAGTACACCCGTTCACAGTGTTGACCAGCAGAGGGCTTCAATGTCAATGCACCCGTTCACAGTGTAGACCAGCGGAGGGCTTCAATGTCAGTACACCAGTTCACAGTGTAGACCAGCGGAGGGCTTCAACGTCAGTACACCCGTTCACACAGTGTTGACCAGCGGAGGGCTTCAATGTCAGTACACCCATTCACCCTGTAGACCAGCGGAGGGCTTCAATGTCAGTACACCCGTTCACAGTGTAGACCAGCGGAGGGCTTCAATGTCAGTACACCAGTTCACAGTGTAGACCAGCGGAGGGCTTCAACGTCAGTACACCCGTTCACACAGTGTTGACCAGCGGAGGGCTTCAATGTCAGTACACCCATTCACAGTGTAGACCAGCGGAGGGCTTCAATGTCAGTACACCCGTTCACAGTGTAGACCAGCGGAGGGCTTCAATGTCAGTACACCCGTTCACAGTGTAGACCAGCGGAGGGCTTCAATGTCAGTACACCCGTTCACAGTGTAGACCAGCGGAGGGCTTCAATGTCAGTACACCCGTTCACAGTGTAGACCAGCGGAGGGCTTCAATGTCAGTACACCCGTTCACAGTGTATACCAGCGGAGGGCTTCAATGTCAGTACACACATTCACACAGTGTAGACCAGCGGAGGGCTTCAATGTCAGTACACCCGTTCACAGTGTAGACCAGCGGAGGGCTTCAATGTCAGTACACCCGTTCACAGTGTTGACCAGCGGAGGGCTTCAATGTCAGTACACCCATTCACACAGTGTAGACCAGCAGAGGGCTTCAATGTCAGTACACCCGTTCACAGTGTTGACCAGCAGAGGGCTTCAATGTCAATACACCCGTTCACAGTGTAGACCAGCGGAGGGATTCAATGTCAGTACACCAGTTCACAGTGCAGACCAGCGGAGGGCTTCAAATGCTGTACACCCGTTCACAATGTAGACCAGCGGAGGGCTACAACGTCAGTACACCCGTTCACACAGTGTTGACCAGCGGAGGGCTTCAATGTCAGTACACCCTTTCACAGTGTTGACCAGCGGAGGGCTTCAATGTCAGTACACCCATTCACAGTGTAGACCAGCGGAGGGCTTCAATGTCAGTACACCCGTTCACAGTGTAGACCAGCGGAGGGCTTCAATGTCAGTACACCCGTTCACAGTGCAGACCAGCGGAGGGCGTCAATGTCAGTACACCCGTTCACAGTGTAGACCAGCGGAGGGCTTCAATGTCAGTACACCCATTCACACAGTGTAGACCAGCGGAGGGCTTCAATGTCAGTACACCCGTTCACAGTGTAGACCAGCGGAGGGCTTCAATGTCAGTACACCCGTTCACAGTGTTGACCAGCGGAGGGCTTCAATGTCAGTACACCGATTCACACAGTGTAGACCAGCAGAGGGCTTCAATGTCAGTACACCCGTTCACAGTGTTGACCAGCAGAGGGCTTCAATGTCAATACACCCGTTCACAGTGTAGACCAGCCGAGGGCTTCAATGTCAGTACACCAGTTCACAGTGTAGACCAGCGGAGGGCTTCAAATGCAGTACACCCGTTCACAGTGTAGACCTGCGGAGGGCTTCAACGTCAGTACACCCGTTCACACAGTGTTGACCAGCGGAGGGCTTCAATGTCAGTACACCCATTCACAGTGTAGACCAGCGGAGGGCTTCAATGTCAGTACACCCGTTCACAGTGTTGACCAGCGGAGGGCTTCAATGTCAGTACACCGATTCACACAGTGTAGACCAGCAGAGGGCTTCAATGTCAGTACACCCGTTCACAGTGTTGACCAGCAGAGGGCTTCAATGTCAATACACCCGTTCACAGTGTAGACCAGCGGAGGGCTTCAATGTCAGTACACCAGTTCACAGTGTAGACCAGCGGAGGGCTTCAACGTCAGTACACCCGTTCACACAGTGTTGACCAGCGGAGGGCTTCAATGTCAGTACACCCATTCACAGTGTAGACCAGCGGAGGGCTTCAATGTCAGTACACCCGTTCACAGTGTAGACCAGCGGAGGGCTTCAATGTCAGTACACCAGTTCACAGTGTAGACCAGCGGAGGGCTTCAACGTCAGTACACCCGTTCACACAGTGTTGACCAGCGGAGGGCTTCAATGTCAGTACACCCATTCACAGTGTAGACCAGCGGAGGGCTTCAATGTCAGTACACCCGTTCACAGTGTAGACCAGCGGAGGACTTCAATGTCAGTACACCCGTTCATAGTGTTGACCAGCGGAGGGCTTCAATGTCAGTACACCCGTTCACAGTGTTGACCAGCGGAGGGATTCAATATCAGTACACCCGTTCACAGTGTAGACCAGCGGAGGGCTTCAATGTCAGTACACCCGTTCACAGTGTAGACCAGCGGAGGGCTTCAATGTCAGTACACCCGTTCACAGTGTAGACCAGCGGAGGGCTTCAATGTCAGTACACCCGTTAACAGTATTGACCAGCGGAGGGCTTCAATGTCAGTACACCCGTTCACACAGTGTAGACCAGCGGAGGGCTTCAATGTCAGTACACCCGTTCACAGTTTTGACCAGCGGAAGGCTTCAATGTCAGTACACCCATTCACACAGTGTAGACCAGCGGAGGGCTTCAATGTCAGTACCCCCGTTCACACTGTTGACCAGCAGAGGGCTTCAATGTCAGTACACCCGTTTACAGTCTAGACCAGCGGAGGGCTTCAATGTCAGTACACCCGTTCACAGAGTAGACCAGCACAGGGCTTCAATGTCAGCACACCTGTTCACAGTGTAGACCAGCGGAGGGCTTCAATGTCAGTACACCCGTTCACAGTGTTGACCAGCGGAGGGCTTCAAATGCAGTACACCCGTTCACACTGTAGACCAGCAGAGGGCTTCAATGTCAGTACAGCCATTCACAGTGTAGACCAGCGGAGGGCTTCAATGTCAGTACACCCGTTCACAGTGTTGACCAGCGGAGGGCTTCAATGTCAGTACACCGATTCACACAGTGTAGACCAGCAGAGGGCTTCAATGTCAGTACACCCGTTCACACAGTGTAGACCAGCGGAGGGCTTCAATGTCAGTACACCCGTTCACATTGTTGACCAGTGGAGGGCTTCAAATGCAGTACACCCGTTCACAGTGTAGACCAGCAGAGGGCTTCAATGTCAGTACACCCGTTCACAGTGTAGACCAGCGGAGGGCTTCAATGTCAGTACACCCGTTCACAGTGTTGACCAGCGGAGGGCTTCAAATGCAGTACACCCGTTCACAGTGTAGACCGTCAGAGGGCTTCAATTTCAGTACACCCATTCACAGTGTAGACCAGCGGAGGGCTTCAATGTCAGTACACCCGTTCACACAGTGTAGACCAGCGGAGGGCTTCAATGTCAGTACACCCGTTCACAGTGTTGAACAGTGTAGGGCTTCAAATGCAGTACACCCCTTCACAGTGTAGACCAGCTGAGGGCTTCAATGTCAGTACAGCCATTCACAGTGTAGACCAGCGGAGGGCTTCAATGTCAGTACACCCGTTCACAGTGTTGACCAGCGGAGGGCTTCAATGTCAGTACACCGATTCACACAGTGTAGACCAGCAGAGGGCTTCAATGTCAGTACACCCGTTCACAGTGTTGACCAGCAGAGGGCTTCAATGTCAATACACCCGTTCACTGTGTAGACCAGCGGAGGGCTTCAATGTCAGTACACCAGTTCACAGTGTAGACCAGCGGAGGGCTTCAAATGCAGTACACCCGTTCACAGTGTAGACCAGCGGAGGGCTTCAACGTCAGTACACCCGTTCACACAATGTTGACCAGCGGAGGGCTTCAATGTCAGTACACCCATTCACATTGTAGACCAGCGGAGGGCTTCAATGTCAGTACACCCGTTCACAGTGTAGACCAGCGGAGGGCTTCAATGTCAGTACACCCGTTCACAGTGTTGACCAGCGGAGGCCTTCAATGTCAGTACACCCGTTCACAGTGTTGACCAGCGGAGGGATTCAATATCAGTACACCCGTTCACAGTGTAGACCAGCGGAGGGCTTCAATGTCAGTACACCCGTTCACAGTGTAGACCAGCGGAGGGCTTCAATGTCAGTACACCCGTTCACAGTGTAGACCAGCGGAGGGCTTCAATGTCAGTACACCCGTTCACAGTGTTGACCAGCGGAGGGCTTCAATGTCAGTACACCCGTTCACAGTGTGGACCAGCGGAGGGCTTCAATGTCAGTACACCCGTTCACAGTATTGACCAGCGGAGGGCTTCAATGTCAGTACACCCGTTCACACAGTGTAGACCAGCGGAGGGCTTCAATGTCAGTACACCCGTTCACAGTGTTGACCAGCGGAGGGCTTCAATGTCAGTACACCCATTCACACAGTGTAGACCAGCGGAGGGCTTCAATGTCAGTACACCCGTTCACACTGTTGACCAGCAGAGGGCTTCAATGTCAGTACACCCGTTCACAGTGTTGACCAGTGGAGGGCTTCAAATGCAGTACACCCGTTCACAGTGTAGACCAGCAGAGGGCTTCAATGTCAGTACACCCGTTCACAGTGTAGACCAGCGGAGGGCTTCAATGTCAGTACACCCGTTCACAGTGTTGACCAGCGGAGGGCTTCAAATGCAGTACACCCGTTCACAGTATAGATCGTCAGAGGGCTTCAATTTCAGTACACCCATTCACAGTGTAGACCAGCGGAGGGCTTCAATGTCAGTACACCCGTTCACACAGTGTAGACCAGCGGAGGGCTTCAATGTCAGTACACCCGTTCACAGGGTTGAACAGTGGAGGGCTTCAAATGCAGTACACCCGTTCTCAAAGTGTAGACCTGCGGAGGGCTTCAATGTCAGTACACCTATTCACAGTGTAGACCAGCGGAGGGCTTCAAATGCAGTACACCCGTTCATACAGTGTAGAGCAGCGGAGGGCTTCAATGTCAGTACACCCATTCACACAGTGTGGACCAGCGGAGGGCTTCAATGTCAATACACCCGTTCACAGTGTAGACCAGCGGAGGGCTTCAATGTCAGTACACCAATTCACAGTGTAGACCAGCGGAGGGCTTCAAATGCAGTACACCCGTTCACATTTTAGACCAGTGGAGGGCTTCAACGTCAGTACACCCGTTCACACAGTGTTGACCAGCGGAGGGCTTCAATGTCAGTACACCCGTTCACAGTGTTGACCAGCGGAGGGCTTCAATGTCAGTACACTAGTTCACACAGTGTAGACCAGCGGAGGGCTTCAATGTCAGTACACCCATTCACAGTGTAGACCAGCGGAGGGCTTCAATGTCAGTACACCCGTTCACAGTGTTGACCAGCGGAGGGCTTCAATGTCAGTACACCCGTTCACACAGTGTAGACCAGCGGAGGGCTTCAATGTCAGTACACCCATTCACACAGTGTAGACCAGCAGAGGGCTTCAATGTCAGTACACCCGTTCACAGTGTAGACCAGCGGAGGGCTTCAATGTCAGTACACCCATTCACACAGTGTAGACCAGCGGAGGGCTTCAATGTCAGTACACCCGTTCACAGTGTAGACCAGCCGAGGGCTTCAATGTCAGTACACCCGTTCACAGTGTAGACCAGCGGAGGGCTTCAATGTCAGTACACCCGTTCACAGTGTAGACCAGCGGAGGGCTTCAATGTCAGTACACCCGTTCACAGTGTAGACCAGCAGAGGGCTTCAATGTCAGTACACCCATTCACAGTGTTGACCAGCGGAGGGCTTCAATGTAAGTACACCCATTCACAGTGCTGACCAGCGGAGGGATTCAATGTCAGTATCCCCGTTCACAGTATAGACCAGCGGAGGGCTTCAATATCAGTACACCCGTTCACAGTGTAGACCAGCAGAGGGCTTCAATGTCAGTACACCCATTCACAGTGTAGACCAGCAGAGGGCTTCAATGTCAGTACACCCGTTCACAGTGTAGACCAGCGGAGGGCTTCAATGTCAGTACACCCATTCACACAGTGTAGACCAGCGGAGGGCTTCAATGTCAGTACACCCGTTCACACAGTGTAGACCAGCGGAGGGCTTCAATGTCAGTACACCCGTTCACAGTGTAGACCAGCAGAGGGCTTCAATATCAGTACACTCGTTCACAGTGTAGACCAGCGGAGGGCTTCAATGTCAGTACACCCATTCACAGTGTAGACCAGCGGAGGGCTTCAATGTCAGTACACCCATTCACACAGTGTAGACCAGCAGAGGGCTTCAATGTCAGTACACCCGTTCACACAGTGTAGACCAGCGGAGGGCTTCAATGTCAGTACACCCGTTCACAGTGTAGACCAGCGGAGGGCTTCAATGTCAGTACACCCGATCACAGTGTAGACCAGCGGAGGGCTTCAATATCAGTACACCCTTTCACATTATAGACCAGCGGAGGGCTTCAATGTCAGTACACTCGTTCACACAGTTTAGACCAGCGGAGGGCTTCAATGTCAGTACACCCATTCACAGTGTAGACCAGCGGAGGGCTTCAATGTCAGTACACCCGTTCACAGTGTTGACCAGCGGAGGGCTTCAATGTCAGTACACCCATTCACAGTGTAGACCAGCGGAGGGCTTCAATGTCAGTACACCCGTTCACAGTGTTGACCAGCGGAGGGCTTCAATGTCAGTACACCCGTTCACACTGTTGACCAGCGGAGGGATTCAATATCAGTACACCCGTTCACAGTGTAGACCAGCGGAGGGCTTCAATGTCAGTACACCCGTTCACAGTGTAGACCAGCGGAGGGCTTCAATGTCAGTACACCCGTTCACAGTGTTGACCAGCGGAGGGCTACAATGTCAGTACAACCGTTCACAGTGTTGACCAGCGGAGGGCTTCAATATCAGTACACCCGTTCACACAGTGTTAACCAGCGGAGGGCTTCAATGTCAGTACACCCGTTCACAGTGTAGACCAGCGGAGGGTTTCAATGCCAGTACACCCATTCACAGTGTAGACCAGCAGAGGGCTTTAATGTCAGTACACCCGTTCACAGTGTTGACCAGCGGAGGGCTTCAATGTCAGTACACCCATTAACAGTGTAGAGCAGCAGAGGGCTTCAATATCAGTACACCCATTCACAGTGTTCACCAGCGGAGGGTTTCAATGTCAGTACACCCATTCACACAGTGTAGACCAGCGGAGGGCTTCAATGTCAGTACACCCATTCACACAGTGTAGACCAGCGGAGGGCTTCAATGTCAGTACACTCATTCACAGTGTAGACCAGCGGAGGGCTTCACTGTCAGTACACCCGTTCACAGTGTAGACCAGCGGAGGGTTTCAATGCCAGTACACCCATTCACAGTGTAGACCAGCAGAGGGCTTTAATGTCAGTACACCCGTTCACAGTGTTGACCAGCGGAGGGCTTCAATGTCAGTACACCCATTAAGAGTGTAGAGCAGCAGAGGGCTTCAATGTCAGTACACCCGTTCACACAGTGTAGACCAGCGGAGGGGTTCAATGTCTGTACACCCGTTCACACAGTGTAGACCAGCGGAGGGGTTCAATGTCTGTACACCCGTTCACACAATGTTGACCAGCGGAGGGCTTCAATGTCAGTACACCCATTCACATTGTAGACCAGCGGAGGGCTTCAATGTCAGTACACCCGTTCACAGTGTAGACCAGCGGAGGGCTTCAATGTCAGTACACCCGTTCACAGTGTTGACCAGCGGAGGCCTTCAATGTCAGTACACCCGTTCACAGTGTTGACCAGCGGAGGGATTCAATATCAGTACACCCGTTCACAGTGTAGACCAGCGGAGGGCTTCAATGTCAGTACACCCGTTCACAGTGTAGACCAGCGGAGGGCTTCAATGTCAGTACACCCGTTCACAGTGTAGAACAGCGGAGGGCTTCAATGTCAGTACACCCGTTCACAGTGTAGACCAGCGGAGGGCTTCAATGTCAGTACACCCGTTCACAGTATTGACCAGCGGAGGGCTTCAATGTCAGTACACCCGTTCACACAGTGTAGACCAGCGGAGGGCTTCAATGTCAGTACACCCGTTCACAGTTTTGACCAGCGGAAGGCTTCAATGTCAGTACACCCATTCACACAGTGTAGACCAGCGGAGGGCTTCAATGTCAGTACCCCCGTTCACACTGTTGACCAGCAGAGGGTTTCAATGTCAGTACACCCGTTTACAGTCTAGACCAGCGGAGGGCTTCAATGTCAGTACACCCGTTCACAGAGTAGACCAGCACAGGGCTTCAATGTCAGTACACCTGTTCACAGTGTAGACCAGCGGAGGGCTTCAATGTCAGTACACCCGTTCACAGTGTTGACCAGCGGAGGGCTTCAAATGCAGTACACCCGTTCACACTGTAGACCAGCAGAGGGCTTCAATGTCAGTACACCCATTCACCGTGTATACCAGCGGAGGGCTTCAATGTCAGTACACCCGTTCACACAGTGTAGACCAGCGGAGGGCTTCAATGTCAGTACACCCGTTCACAGTGTTGACCAGTGGAGGGCTTCAAATGCAGTACACCCGTTCACAGTGTAGACCAGCAGAGGGCTTCAATGTCAGTACACCCGTTCACAGTGTAGACCAGCGGAGGGCTTCAATGTCAGTACACCCGTTCACAGTGTTGACCAGCGGAGGGCTTCAAATGCAGTACACCCGTTCACAGTGTAGACCGTCAGAGGGCTTCAATTTCAGTACACCCATTCACAGTGTAGACCAGCGGAGGGCTTCAATGTCAGTACACCCGTTCACACAGTGTAGACCAGCGGAGGGCTTCAATGTCAGTACACCCGTTCACAGTGTTGAACAGTGGAGGGCTTCAAATGCAGTACACCCCTTCACAGTGTAGACCAGCTGAGGGCTTCAATGTCAGTACAGCCATTCACAGTGTAGACCAGCGGAGGGCTTCAATGTCAGTACACCCGTTCACAGTGTTGACCAGCGGAGGGCTTCAATGTCAGTACACCGATTCACACAGTGTAGACCAGCAGAGGGCTTCAATGTCAGTACACCCGTTCACAGTGTTGACCAGCAGAGGGCTTCAATGTCAATACACCCGTTCACTGTGTAGACCAGCGGAGGGCTTCAATGTCAGTACACCAGTTCACAGTGTAGACCAGCGGAGGGCTTCAAATGCAGTACACCCGTTCACAGTGTAGACCAGCGGAGGGCTTCAACGTCAGTACACCCGTTCACACAATGTTGACCAGCGGAGGGCTTCAATGTCAGTACACCCATTCACATTGTAGACCAGCGGAGGGCTTCAATGTCAGTACACCCGTTCACAGTGTAGACCAGCGGAGGGCTTCAATGTCAGTACACCCGTTCACAGTGTTGACCAGCGGAGGCCTTCAATGTCAGTACACCCGTTCACAGTGTTGACCAGCGGAGGGATTCAATATCAGTACACCCGTTCACAGTGTAGACCAGCGGAGGGCTTCAATGTCAGTACACCCGTTCACAGTGTAGACCAGCGGAGGGCTTCAATGTCAGTACACCCGTTCACAGTGTAGACCAGCGGAGGGCTTCAATGTCAGTACACCCGTTCACAGTGTTGACCAGCGGAGGGCTTCAATGTCAGTACACCCCTTCACAGTGTGGACCAGCGGAGGGCTTCAATGTCAGTACACCCGTTCACAGTATTGACCAGCGGAGGGCTTCAATGTCAGTACACCCGTTCACACAGTGTAGACCAGCGGAGGGCTTCAATGTCAGTACACCCGTTCACAGTGTTGACCAGCGGAGGGCTTCAATGTCAGTACACCCATTCACACAGTGTAGACCAGCGGAGGGCTTCAATGTCAGTACACCCGTTCACACTGTTGACCAGCAGAGGGCTTCAATGTCAGTACACCCGTTCACAGTGTTGACCAGTGGAGGGCTTCAAATGCAGTACACCCGTTCACAGTGTAGACCAGCAGAGGGCTTCAATGTCAGTACACCCGTTCACAGTGTAGACCAGCGGAGGGCTTCAATGTCAGTACACCCGTTCACAGTGTTGACCAGCGGAGGGCTTCAAATGCAGTACACCCGTTCACAGTATAGACCGTCAGAGGGCTTCAATTTCAGTACACCCATTCACAGTGTAGACCAGCGGAGGGCTTCAATGTCAGTACACCCGTTCACACAGTGTAGACCAGCGGAGGGCTTCATTGTCAGTACACCCGTTCACAGGGTTGAACAGTGGAGGGCTTCAAATGCAGTACACCCGTTCTCAAAGTGTAGACCTGCGGAGGGCTTCAATGTCAGTACACCTATTCACAGTGTAGACCAGCGGAGGGCTTCAAATGCAGTACACCCGTTCATACAGTGTAGAGCAGCGGAGGGCTTCAATGTCAGTACACCCATTCACACAGTGTGGACCAGCGGAGGGCTTCAATGTCAATACACCCGTTCACAGTGTAGACCAGCGGAGGGCTTCAATGTCAGTACACCAATTCACAGTGTAGACCAGCGGAGGGCTTCAAATGCAGTACACCCGTTCACATTTAGACCAGTGGAGGGCTTCAACGTCAGTACACCCGTTCACACAGTGTTGACCAGCGGAGGGCTTCAATGTCAGTACACCCGTTCACAGTGTTGACCAGCGGAGGGCTTCAATGTCAGTACACTAGTTCACACAGTGTAGACCAGCGGAGGGCTTCAATGTCAGTACCACCCATTCACAGTGTAGACCAGCGGAGGGCTTCAATGTCAGTACACCCGTTCACAGTGTTGACCAGTGGAGGGCTTCAAATGCAGTACACCCGTTCACAGTGTAGACCAGCAGAGGGCTTCAATGTCAGTACACCCGTTCACAGTGTAGACCAGCGGAGGGCTTCAATGTCAGTACACCCGTTCACAGTGTTGACCAGCGGAGGGCTTCAAATGCAGTACACCCGTTCACAGTATAGACCGTCAGAGGGCTTCAATTTCAGTACACCCATTCACAGTGTAGACCAGCGGAGGGCTTCAATGTCAGTACACCCGTTCACACAGTGTAGACCAGCGGAGGGCTTCATTGTCAGTACACCCGTTCACAGGGTTGAACAGTGGAGGGCTTCAAATGCAGTACACCCGTTCTCAAAGTGTAGACCTGCGGAGGGCTTCAATGTCAGTACACCTATTCACAGTGTAGACCAGCGGAGGGCTTCAATGCAGTACACCCGTTCATACAGTGTAGAGCAGCGGAGGGCTTCAATGTCAGTACACCCATTCACACAGTGTGGACCAGCGGAGGGCTTCAATGTCAATACACCCGTTCACAGTGTAGACCAGCGGAGGGCTTCAATGTCAGTACACCAATTCACAGTGTAGACCAGCGGAGGGCTTCAAATGCAGTACACCCGTTCACATTTTAGACCAGTGGAGGGCTTCAACGTCAGTACACCCGTTCACACAGTGTTGACCAGCGGAGGGCTTCAATGTCAGTACACCCGTTCACAGTGTTGACCAGCGGAGGGCTTTCAATGTCAGTACACTAGTTCACACAGTGTAGACCAGCGGAGGGCTTCAATGTCAGTACACCCATTCACAGTGTAGACCAGCGGAGGGCTTCAATGTCAGTACAACCCGTTCACAGTGTTGACCAGCGGAGGGCTTCAATGTCAGTACACCCGTTCACACAGTGTAGACCAGCGGAGGGCTTCAATGTCAGTACACCCATTCACACAGTGTAGACCAGCAGAGGGCTTCAATGTCAGTACAACCCGTTCACAGTGTAGACCAGCGGAGGTCTTCAATGTCAGTACACCCATTCACACAGTGTAGACCAGCGGAGGGCTTCAATGTCAGTACACCCGTTCACAGTGTAGACCAGCCGAGTGCTTCAATGTCAGTACACCCGTTCACAGTGTAGACCAGCGGAGGGCTTCAATGTCAGTACACCCGTTCACAGTGTAGACCAGCGGAGGGCTTCAATGTCAGTACACCCGTTCACAGTGTAGACCAGCAGAGGGCTTCAATGTCAGTACACCCATTCACAGTGTTGACCAGCGGAGGGCTTCAATGTAAGTACACCCATTCACAGTGCTGACCAGCGGAGGATTCAATGTCAGTATCCCCGTTCACAGTATAGACCAGCGGAGGGCTTCAATATCAGTACACCCGTTCACAGTGTAGACCAGCAGAGGGCTTCAATGTCAGTACACCCATTCACAGTGTAGACCAGCAGAGGGCTTCAATGTCAGTACACCCGTTCACAGTGTAGACCAGCGGAGGGCTTCAATGTCAGTACACCCATTCACACAGTGTAGACCAGCGGAGGGCTTCAATGTCAGTACACCCGTTCACACAGTGTAGACCAGCGGAGGGCTTCAATGTCAGTACACCCGTTCACAGTGTAGACCAGCAGAGGGCTTCAATATCAGTACACCCGTTCACAGTGTAGACCAGCGGAGGGCTTCAATGTCAGTACACCCATTCACAGTGTAGACCAGCGGAGGGCTTCAATGTCAGTACACCCATTCACACAGTGTAGACCAGCAGAGGGCTTCAATGTCAGTACTCCCGTTCACACAGTGTAGACCAGCGGAGGGCTTCAATGTCAGTACACCCGTTCACAGTGTAGACCAGCGGAGGGCTTCAATGTCAGTACACCCGATCACAGTGTAGACCAGCGGAGGGCTTCAATATCAGTACACCCTTTCACATTATAGACCAGCGGAGGGCTTCAATGTCAGTACACTCGTTCACACAGTTTAGACCAGCGGAGGGCTTCAATGTCAGTACACCCATTCACAGTGTAGACCAGCGAGGGCTTCAATGTCAGTACACCCGTTCACAGTGTTGACCAGCGGAGGGCTTCAATGTCAGTACACCCATTCACAGTGTAGACCAGCGGAGGGCTTCAATGTCAGTACACCCGTTCACAGTGTTGACCAGCGGAGGGCTTCAATGTCAGTACACCCGTTCACACTGTTGACCAGCGGAGGGATTCAATATCAGTACACCCGTTCACAGTGTAGACCAGCGGAGGGCTTCAATGTCAGTACACCCGTTCACAGTGTAGACCAGCGGAGGGCTTCAATGTCAGTACACCCGTTCACAGTGTAGACAGCGGAGGGCTTCAATGTCAGTACACCCATTCACACAGTGTAGACCAGCGGAGGGCTTCAATGTCAGTACACCCGTTCACACAGTGTAGACCAGCGGAGGGCTTCAATGTCAGGACACCCGTTCACAGTGTAGATCAGCAGAGGGCTTCAATATCAGTACACCCGTTCACAGTGTACACCAGCGGAGGGCTTCAATGTCAGTACACCCATTCACAGTGTAGACCAGCGGAGGGCTTCAATGTCAGTACACCCATTCACACAGTGTAGACCAGCAGAAGTCTTCAATGTCAGTACACCCGTTCACACAGTGTAGACCAGCGGAGGGCTTCAATGTCAGTACACCCGTTCACAGTGTAGACCAGCGGAGGGCTTCAATGTCAGTACACCCGATCACAGTGTAGACCAACGGAGGGCTTCAATGTCAGTACACCCTTTCACATTGTAGACCAGCGGAGGGCTTCAATGTCAGTACACTCGTTCACACAGTGTAGACCAGCGGAGGGCTTCAATGTCAGTACACCCATTCACAGTGTAGACCAGCGGAGGGCTTCAATGTCAGTACACCCGTTCAGAGTGTTGACCAGCGGAGGGCTTCAATGTCAGTACACCCATTCACAGTGTAGACCAGCGGAGGGCTTCAATGTCAGTACAACCGTTCACAGTGTTGACCAGCGGAGGGCTTCAATGTCAGTACACCGTTCACAGTGTTGACCATCGAGGGATTCAATATCAGTACACCCGTTCACAGTGTAGACCAGCGGAGGGCTTCAATGTCAGTACACCGTTCACAGTGTAGACCAGCGGAGGGCTTCAATGTCAGTACACCCGTTCACAGTGTTGACCAGCGGAGGGCTTCAATGTCAGTACACCCATTCACAGTGTTGACCAGCGGAGGGCTTCAATGTCAGTACACCGTTCACAGTGTTGACCAGCGGAGGGATTCAATACCAGTACACCCGTTCACAGTGTAGACAGCGGAGGGCTTCAATGTCAGTACACCCGTTCAGAGTGTAGACCAGCGGAGGGCTTCAATGTCAGTACACCCGTTCACAGTGTAGACCAGCGGAGGGCTTCAATGTCAGTACACCCGTTCACAGTATTGACCAGCGGAGGGCTTCAATGTCAGTACACCCGTTCACACAGTGTAGACCAGCGGAGGGCTTCAATGTCAGTACACCCGTTCACACTGTTGACCAGCAGAGGGCTTCAATGTCAGTACACCCGTTCACAGTGTTGACTAGCGGAGGGCTTCAAATGCAGTACACCCGATCACCACAGTGTAGACTAGCGGAGGGCTTCAATGTCAGTACACCCGTTCACACTGTTGACCAGCAGAGGGCTTCAATGTCAGTACACCCGTTCACAGTATTGACCAGCGGAGGGCTTCAATGTCAGACACCCGTTCACACAGTGTAGACTAGCGGAGGGCTTCAATGTCTGTATACCCGTTCACACTGTAGACCAGCAGAGGGCTTCAATGTCAGTACACCCATTCACAGTGTACACCAGCGGAGGGCTTCAATGTCAGTACACCCGTTCACACAGTGTAGACCAGCGGAAGGCTTCAATGTCAGTACACCCATTCACACAGTGTAGACCAGCGGAGGGCTTCAATGTCAGTATACCCGTTCACAGTGTAGACCAGCCGAGGGCTTCAATGTCAGTACACCCGTTCACAGTGTAGACCAGCGGAGGGCTTCAATGTCAGTACACCCGTTCACAGTGTTGACCAGCGGAGGGCTTCAAATGCAGTACACCCGTTCACAGTGTAGACCGGCAGAGGGCTTCAATGTCAGTACACCCATTCACAGTGTAGACCAGCGGAGGGCTTCAATGTCAGTACACCCGTTCACACAGTGTAGACCAGCGGAGGGCTTCAATGTCAGCACACCCGTTCACAGTGTTGACCAGCAGAGGGCTTCAATGTCAGTACACCCGTTCACAGTGTTGACCAGTGGAGGGCTTCAAATGTCAGTACACACGTTCACAGTGTAGACCAGCAGAGGGCTTCAATGTCAGTACACCCGTTCACAGTGTAGACCAGCGGAGGGCTTCAATGTCAGTACACCCGTTCACAGTGTTGACCAGCAGAGGGCTTCAATGTCAATACACCCGTTCACTGTGTAGACCAGCGGAGGGCTTCAATGTCAGTACACCAGTTCACAGTGTAGACCAGCGGAGGGCTTCAAATGCAGTACACCCGTTCACAGTGTAGACCAGCGGAGGGCTTCAACGTCAGTACACCCGTTCACACAATGTTGACCAGCGGAGGGCTTCAATGTCAGTACACCCATTCACATTGTAGACCAGCGGAGGGCTTCAATGTCAGTACACCCGTTCACAGTGTAGACCAGCGGAGGGCTTCAATGTCAGTACACCCGTTCACAGTGTTGACCAGCGGAGGCCTTCAATGTCAGTACACCCGTTCACAGTGTTGACCAGCGGAGGGATTCAATATCAGTACACCCGTTCACAGTGTAGACCAGCGGAGGGCTTCAATGTCAGTACACCCGTTCACAGTGTAGACCAGCGGAGGGCTTCAATGTCAGTACACCCGTTCACAGTGTAGACCAGCGGAGGGCTTCAATGTCAGTACACCCGTTCACAGTGTTGACCAGCGGAGGGCTTCAATGTCAGTACACCCTTCACAGTGTGGACCAGCGGAGGGCTTCAATGTCAGTACACCCGTTCACAGTATTGACCAGCGGAGGGCTTCAATGTCAGTACACCCGTTCACACAGTGTAGACCAGCGGAGGGCTTCAATGTCAGTACACCCGTTCACAGTGTTGACCAGCGGAGGGCTTCAATGTCAGTACACCCATTCACACAGTGTAGACCAGCGGAGGGCTTCAATGTCAGTACACCCGTTCACACTGTTGACCAGCAGAGGGCTTCAATGTCAGTACACCCGTTCACAGTGTTGACCAGTGGAGGGCTTCAAATGCAGTACACCCGTTCACAGTGTAGACCAGCAGAGGGCTTCAATGTCAGTACACCCGTTCACAGTGTAGACCAGCGGAGGGCTTCAATGTCAGTACACCCGTTCACAGTGTTGACCAGCGGAGGGCTTCAAATGCAGTACACCCGTTCACAGTATAGACCGTCAGAGGGCTTCAATTTCAGTACACCCATTCACAGTGTAGACCAGCGGAGGGCTTCAATGTCAGTACACCCGTTCACACAGTGTAGACCAGCGGAGGGCTTCATTGTCAGTACACCCGTTCACAGGGTTGAACAGTGGAGGGCTTCAAATGCAGTACACCCGTTCTCAAAGTGTAGACCTGCGGAGGGCTTCAATGTCAGTACACCTATTCACAGTGTAGACCAGCGGAGGGCTTCAAATGCAGTACACCCGTTCATACAGTGTAGAGCAGCGGAGGGCTTCAATGTCAGTACACCCATTCACACAGTGTGGACCAGCGGAGGGCTTCAATGTCAATACACCCGTTCACAGTGTAGACCAGCGGAGGGCTTCAATGTCAGTACACCAATTCACAGTGTAGACCAGCGGAGGGCTTCAAATGCAGTACACCCGTTCACATTTTAGACCAGTGGAGGGCTTCAACGTCAGTACACCGTTCACACAGTGTTGACCAGCGGAGGGCTTCAATGTCAGTACACCCGTTCACAGTGTTGACCAGCGGAGGGCTTCAATGTCAGTACACTAGTTCACACAGTGTAGACCAGCGGAGGGCTTCAATGTCAGTACACCCATTCACAGTGTAGACCAGCGGAGGGCTTCAATGTCAGTACACCCGTTCACAGTGTTGACCAGTGGAGGGCTTCAAATGCAGTACACCCGTTCACAGTGTAGACCAGCAGAGGGCTTCAATGTCAGTACACCCGTTCACAGTGTAGACCAGCGGAGGGCTTCAATGTCAGTACACCCGTTCACAGTGTTGACCAGCGGAGGGCTTCAAATGCAGTACACCCGTTCACAGTATAGACCGTCAGAGGGCTTCAATTTCAGTACACCCATTCACAGTGTAGACCAGCGGAGGGCTTCAATGTCAGTACACCCGTTCACACAGTGTAGACCAGCGGAGGGCTTCATTGTCAGTACACCCGTTCACAGGGTTGAACAGTGGAGGGCTTCAAATGCAGTACACCCGTTCTCAAAGTGTAGACCTGCGGAGGGCTTCAATGTCAGTACACCTATTCACAGTGTAGACCAGCGGAGGGCTTCAAATGCAGTACACCCGTTCATACAGTGTAGAGCAGCGGAGGGCTTCAATGTCAGTACACCCATTCACACAGTGTGGACCAGCGGAGGGCTTCAATGTCAATACACCCGTTCACAGTGTAGACCAGCGGAGGGCTTCAATGTCAGTACACCAATTCACAGTGTAGACCAGCGGAGGGCTTCAAATGCAGTACACCCGTTCACATTTTAGACCAGTGGAGGGCTTCAACGTCAGTACACCCGTTCACACAGTGTTGACCAGCGGAGGGCTTCAATGTCAGTACACCCGTTCACAGTGTTGACCAGCGGAGGGCTTCAATGTCAGTACACTAGTTCACACAGTGTAGACCAGCGGAGGGCTTCAATGTCAGTACACCCATTCACAGTGTAGACCAGCGGAGGGCTTCAATGTCAGTACACCCGTTCACAGTGTTGACCAGCGGAGGGCTTCAATGTCAGTACACCCGTTCACACAGTGTAGACCAGCGGAGGGCTTCAATGTCAGTACAACCCATTCACACAGTGTAGACCAGCAGAGGGCTTCAATGTCAGTACACCCGTTCACAGTGTAGACCAGCGGAGGTCTTCAATGTCAGTACACCCATTCACACAGTGTAGACCAGCGGAGGCTTCAATGTCAGTACACCCGTTCACAGTGTAGACCAGCCGAGTGCTTCAATGTCAGTACACCCGTTCACAGTGTAGACCAGCGGAGGGCTTCAATGTCAGTACACCCGA